>NW_020956720.1:40076-41726 GCF_003031625.1 Empidonax traillii | reverse complement strand
ATGGCCAGTCTCTTCGCGAACGAAGAACCGGGGAAGGTCTTTCCACCTTCCAGCCTGCGCATTGGATTTTTTAGGTGAGACACAGTGTGCGCGGAACTGAGCCCACCCTTTAATCCTGAGGTTCATCTGCCAGGGCCAAGCACGCTTGGACGGTGGCAGTGAGGTCCTCAGGACGTAGATGGATTGCCTTATGGGCTAACGAGCTCCATCTGCCCGGGGAGGGGCCCCGACCGGGAATCGAACCCGGGTCTCTGCAGTGACAGTGCAGTGTGTTTTCCTCTACACCACCGGGGGCTCCCAAATGCTATTAGTAGTATAGAATGTCCATGTTTCACTGATGTGTAAGCATAAATTTGGAAAAAAAACTGCTCTCATTGTGTAGTCTTACTGTACTTCCAGTAATGAAGATAAGCCTAATTAAAAGATGTGAATGCTGCATTTGGAAAGCTACAGTCCTTTCTGATCTTGTTTTATCATTCCTATTGCATTGGGCAGAGATTGATAAATAATTCTCAGTGATATTTTATAAAATGACAGTTGTCTCTCCCCTCTTAAATTGAGAGGAAGACTTGTTAAATTAGCTCATTAGAGTAGCTACTTTAGGTATTTTAAGTGTAGAATTATAATGTCATATCTCTCAAACAGATTCCTGTGACAAGTCTTTAATTGAATGGAAAACATGGGGTCTGGTTGGGCTACTTGCTGTATTAACCAGTGGGACCGAGAAAAGCTGATTTCTCTAGAATAGAGGACTAAAGGATGAATATTGTATACTCACTGGATTACATTAAGTAATGAACTGTCAAGAACTAGCCATGTAAATTAAGTTATGAACGAAGACAATGAAAGTCAATACATGGCACTGTGTTGTGGTTTTCATTATCTGGCTAAAAGCCTCAAAGGTGTTTAACCAGTTTATTACAGAAGGGAGGCTTGAACTCAAGTTCCGCCATGTGGTCAAGGGATGAGAAGGAATTATGGGTATTATTAAAAAGTTGATATATGCACAGATTTGTGTCCAAACTAGACTAATAGAACAAGCTAGATTACTGCTGCAGTTGGGTTTTATTAAACAAGCTAAGCTATAAATCCATGCTCTGGGCAGAAATACCATAGCAGTAAATTTGTAATAATTGCTAATTGCATGGGGGAGTATTGTTTCCAGTTGTCTGAGGTTGGAAAACTAGGTTTTAATATGAGAGCATTTAATGGAATAATTAATTTTCTGTACCTTGATAAAGTACTTCCTCAGCCTTAATTGCTACTAAAAAGATGACTTTAGTAAACTAAGAATACAAGCCCTAACTAGATATGGGTTTACTTAGGACACAAGGTAATTATGTGTGACGGTTTGGACTTGGCTCCCTGCCAAATGTCCGAAAGTTAGGATAGCAGCCCCCTTTCCCTCTCCTTTCTTCCTTTAGGTTAAAGGAGAAAGAAACTATAAAAATTAAAGAATCTACAGTCAAGCTGCTTATATAAAAATATATCTATATTTACGCAAATTACAGTTATATACAGTTAAGATGCTATATACACAGAAAAAGGGGGTCCACCCCCCGCAGGGATAGGGAAAGGGAAAAAGGGGACAAAAGGGAATAAAAGGGACACCGAACAGGTATACTAGATCAAACTATACTAATAACTAAC
>NW_020956720.1:0-39881 GCF_003031625.1 Empidonax traillii | reverse complement strand
ATGCTATATACACAGAAAAAGGGGGTCCACCCCCCGCAGGGATAGGGAAAGGGAAAAAGGGGACAAAAGGGAATAAAAGGGACACCGAACAGGTATACTAGATCAAACTATACTAATAACTAACAAAACAGATCTCACCACGTCCCTTAGAACAGCAGGATTGGCAGTCACAGCCAGCACTCTCCAAACTTTCACGTGGTAGGACAGTAGACTCTGCAGGCCTCAGTCTTAGATAAGCGAGACCAACACAGGGACTCACTGTTCTCAGACCTCGCCGGAAGAGAAGAGAGCGAGGTCTCTAATCTCTGACTTATTTATACTCTGGTTTACGTAAAAATTGTGTGGAATACTGGGTACTTGGCTCCTTCCTTGGTTACAAACTGGTCACCAAGGAAGGCCTAGACTAAAACCATCACATTATGCTTTTAGGCTTTGATGCTTCCCTTAAATAATCAAATAGTTACATCCAGATTGGTAGAAAATCTTAGCTAAATGGGAGAGAAATCTGAATGGAGACTGTAGACAGCACATCCAAAAAAACACTACAGTGTGTACTAGTGTGTACAAGTGTGGTCAGGAATGCTTATTCAAGTGAAAGGCCCGAGGTGATTGTATTCTGGAGAGGAAAATACCAAAGAGCAATAGAAAAATGAGGGAGAGAAAGAGTTGATGCCTAGGAGATAATGAGAAGGGGCTGCTGTTGGTGAGACAGGCAGAAACTGTTTGAAATGTGGATTCTTCTGGACAATTATTTTTAACATTCACATACTCTACAAATTTGTATATGAATATTATGGTATTTTAGTTATCTGAACCAGCAGTGGATGGGTTGATATTCAAAGTGAAAATGTCAGAATGTTGTCCTGTATTTATCAAAATACGATGGAGTACTAATATCCTTGGCAAGTAAAATGCAATTATTTGGCTGGGTGGAGAAATGGAAGATTTCTTAGTATGTATTGAGGAAATTAACTCAGTAGTGGAAAAGTACACATTCAGATCAGCTGAAGTGAGACTGTTAATCATCATGGAGTTCTTTGTCATAATATGAAAATGATGTGGAGGAAGAAGATCAGTAATTTATTAAAGTATTAAATAACCAAATATTTTTGCATTACTTAATATTGCTGAAGTATTCAGCTCTAGTACTCTAATATAATCATATAATAGAATATCCTGAGTTGGAAGGGACCCACAAGGAAATCCAACTCCTGGCCCTGCACAGGACAGACAGCCCTAAGAATCACACCATGTGCCTGAGAGTGTTGTCCAAACATTTCTTGAACCCTGTCATGCTTGGTGCTGTGACCACTTCCCTGGGGAACCTGTTCCAGTGCCCAACCACCATCTGGGAGAAGAACCTTTTCCTAGTATCCAACCTAAACCTCCTTGACATGGCTTCATTTTATTCTCTCAGATCCTGTCACTGGTCACCAGAGAGAAGAGATGGGTGTGTGCCCTTCCGCTTCCCCTTGTGGGGAAACTGTAGATGGCTATGAGATCTCCCCTCAGTATCCTTTTCTCCAGGCTGAGCAAGCCAAGTGACCTCAGCTGCTCCTCCTATGGCTTCCCCTTTATATGTATGTTACTATATGCTTAAAAATTAGGACTGTAATCCAACAGTTCTTCTGTCAGGTGTTTTTTTATCAATTAGAATATTCTTCCACTTGATTTCTTTTAATTAAAAGAATTAAGTTTTAACAGTGTTCATGATTAGACATCTACTTCAGGATTGTAATTCCTGTCCATGGGTTGTATCTGAGCATTTTCATGCTGTGGAACATTTCTTATAGATGCTATACCAATTCTTAAATAATTCCAGTGTTTACATTTGGTGTTAAAGCTATGGTTATATACCTCAGCAAATTTTTCTGTGATATTTGCAATTATTATTCTTGCTCAATCCTAATTTCTATGAATCTTCCTAAGCTTGATTTATTGTTAGTGGATACAGTTTGTTCATATGTCACCCCTGTTATGACTTGCCTCTGAGGCAGGATAACTGAGGTTCTTGTTAATAATAGATCCCTTAGGGCAGATTAGGGTGACACTGAATGGACCAGTGTTTATATATATGTATGTGTGTGTGTGTATATATGGCAGGTTTATTTGAGAACAATTTGATTGCAATGGAAAGGAGGTATGTAGCCGTTTTGATTATCTATAGCAATATAAAGTATAAAAAATATCACTTAAGAAAATATATAAGGAAGAGAAAGAAAGGATAAGAGTAGATAAAGATATCACCACCTGTGGATCCAGCAATGAGACTTGATTGTTGCAATTCAGATGTCTGTTGGTTGAAGTGATGGTCACAGTCTTGATGGGGGTGGGGGAAGCCCACGAAATGAAGAGTTCAATGTGTTAATATATGTTCAGGTGGGAATGCCCAGGTACCTCCTCTGGGAGGGAGTTTTATACTGTCTGATGTAACACTGTGTATCATGTGCAGTTCTCTGGTGGAAGGCCCCAGAAATCAGTCTGAGGGCACTCTGGGGGTCTTTGATGGTTTATGACCCCTTCTAAAACATGACCACAGTTTCTCATGCTGGTGTAGTTGAGCCAGTTATGCCTTATCAGTAGGAATGAAAACCTTCAGGCCTGTGCCTGAGTGTTCTGATACCTTTGGGGGAAGGGGGTGGGGTGTGGAGAGTTTTACCCCTGAACCATTTGTGGAAGGGAGGACATTGGCATGATAAAAAGCATAATCCTACCCCACGGAATTTGCTTCTTATCAGCCTTTTCCCTTATCTGGCTCAAAAAACCAGCTTGTTGCTAAACAAAGGTTGGTTTGTTATGGTGGTGTGACTTTCCCCAGAAAGGGGAGGGTAACTCAAGTTCTTATTAATTGTGGCGTTATTAATGTAACAAATAAATAAGTCCCATGGGGACCAAGCTGAACACCAACGTGGTGGGGTAACGAAAGCCCTTTATTCAAAGAGTCACATCCTTAAATAGTAGTTTCAAATGGTCCAACGTCACACAGGTAACATCCTAAGCCAATCCAATGCAAGCATTCAACAGAGCATGCTCAACAGAGTCTTTAGAACTACAATTCCCAGAATGCCTCAGCAGCATCTGGTAAAGCCACTCCTACAATTAATAAATCCCTTGGGGTGGATTAGAGTGGCACTGAATAATTGGTGTTTGTAAACATATATATGTAGAGTTTATTTTGGAACAATTTTGTTTCAAAAGGTAAACAAGTACGTTGCTGTTTTGGATGCTGTTATTCTATAGCAATATAGCAATATTAAAGCATCTATAGCAATAAAGCAACATTGGAGCATAGCAATATGACACTATTAAAGCATAGCAATATTAAGGCATGTATAGCAATATAGGAATCATTAGAGCATAAAGAAAACACTTAAGGAAATACATAAGGGAGAGAAAGGAAAAGAAAGGATAAAGGTGGAAAGATATATATAGTCACCGCCCACGAGATCCAGCAATGAAACATGGTGGTTGCAGCTTCCATGTCTGTTAGTTGAAATGGTGGTCTTGATTCGTTGGGGCTGGGGGAAGTTAGGGAGTCATGGTTTGCGCCGTGACTCGCAAACCTAAGTATTTCCATGGGTCAGTTTGTTGTACCTTTTCAGGAGCAATGACCAACCCAAAATGCTGCAGAGACTGTCTAGTTACTGTTTCTAGTTCACTCAATTGTTCCTCTTTGCTTGCCGCAAGCAAAATGTCATCCAAATAGTGATAACTAACATTCAGGAAATTGGTTGCATACACAGGAGACAATGCTTGTGCTACAAACCATTGGCAGATTGTGGGTGAATTTTTCATACCCTGGGGTAATACCTTCCATTGGTAGCATTTTGACGGTTCAGCATGATTAATAGATAGGACAGTAAAACCAAATTTCTCTTTATCAACTGGGTCTTAAGGTATGGTAAAGAAACAGTCTTTTAAATAAATGACAACAATGGGCCACCCGGTGGGCAACATAGAAGGCACCGGCAGACCAGGCTGAAGAGCCTCCATGGTGACCATAACTGCATTTATTTGTCTGAGGTCATGTAAAAGTTGCCATTTACCAGATTTCTTTTTTATAAAAAACACAGGGGTATTCCAAGGGCTATGTGATGACTCAATGTTACCAGCGGCAAGTTGTTCATCCACAAGTTGCTGCAGGGCCTGCAATTTTTCGAATGGCAGGGGCCACTGATCAACCCACGCAGGAGTAGTGGTCAACCAAGTTAAGACAATGGTGGACTGTTGAACGCTCTGCAATGCAGTGGCCCCTGTTAAAAATCCGTTGTAATTTTCACCCCCCACTGGGAGAGACAATCTCGTCCCCAAAGTGTAAGAGGGGCCACGGTCACATACGGCTTTATTGTAGCGGACTGCCCTTCTGGATTTTTAATGACTACAGGACATTGAGAGATACAGCTTTGAGCAGTCCCTCCTATCCCCACAACTCCCATTCCCGCATTCATTAGTGGCCAAGAAGAAGGCCACGACCCCTGTGAAATTATGCTTACGTCAACCCCGGTGTCCAACAAACCTGCCACTTTAATTGTTGATGGTGTGCATTGTGCATTCAGGACAGAACACGTCATCTGAGGGCATTGTGCTGTTGCCTAAATGGCTGTGGGGAAAAAAAGACTCCAAGCCAAATTAGGTAGGAGATAAGATAAGGATACAAAGGCTTTAATGAGCCCCCAGGCTTTCTGGAATACCCCCCATGCCCACTCTGGAATACAGATGTACAGTGGTAGGGGTGGCACAATGCAGACAGTCTGGCTTGGAGGGTTTGTCCATCATTGTTTTTCATTGTCTCGGGCTTGGGGGGAGTACGTGGGTACAGACGATGTGTCCACCATTGTTTTTCCTTCTCTCGGGCTCGGAGGAAGGACACTGGCTGTGGTGGTGTCCACCATTTTCCTCTTTTGTCTCAACAAGCTGCACATTGTCGTCTTTGGTAACATCGGGTCAGTTGGACTTCCTTAATCATTTTTTGCATATATATGATTCAAAGGAATCCATCTTACAGTATGCACTGTGTGGTAAAACACACCTTTATTCAGCGCTGGGCACATGTAGGGGTTAATACCACCATATACGCATGTGCCATACGTAAAAAGTGAGTTTCTTATACCCTTAAACAAACAAATCCTGAATTTTATCTATCCCACACACTCTTCAAGGGTTGTTATAAGAGACTGTTACAAAGTTCAATTTGTAGTAATTTTATCTGAATACACATTAGGTTAACTCCAGTCTTATCACTTCAAGCCATTATATCCCTACCCATTAGCCCCCTTTTGTAATGTAATTGATTACTACTGCCAAGCTTTGAAGCACTCCTACCCAGGCTTTATCTTAACTTTTCAGTTTGGGCAGGTCTTTATTTGCAAGAAGTTACATTTAGCTAAGTCATACTTATGCTAAGTTTTAAGAGTTGTGCTAACACAGCCAGGCCCTAGATCATGGCCTTATATCCCTGTTTCAGTCCCCCCTTTCCTTCGAACTAGGGCAAATTCTTTTGCAATGACTTTAAAACATATACTTGTAGAGCTATTATCTGAATTCGGCACCAGATAGAGATTAATGATAGTAAGTAACAAAGTTGCAAAGATCACTACTGGATGTATTAGAAAGCTAAAAAGTTGGGTTGCTGTGAGTGATTCTGATGAGGTTCATCCTAGGAATATGTCCCACCAATGATGCTCTCCAGTCTTTTCCACTTCCATAATGATGCCCTTAATTTCATCAGTGTCGTGTTTCACTTGCCACAGCATGCAACGTAAAGTAGCATTCACCTTTTGTATCATCTGTTCAATGTCTGGACGGTGGAGCATTTCCTGGAGGATATTCATATCCATGCCTATTTGTAGTTTAGGTACTTCATGATATAATATATAACTATCTGAGATTAATTGCACGGTGGTCACAGGAACAGTATCATTAAAATCTCATCCCTGTATCTTAGTAAAATTACAAACACAGAAGTTAGTGCCATTAGTTAGCTCTTCACAATTATCAATGGTTATATTTAGACAGTGTGTCCTGATACACTCACATCCCTTACCCACATAGTATACTTGAGACTCCATGTGTATTTGGAAACATTTCAAAGGTGCACACACTATCCTCTGTGTCTAAACATAAGTCATAATTTTCTGTTACAGTGTTTTCACATGCATATCCTAATTGTTCTCTGGGTATACAAGTTTCTGTCCTCATAGTTTGCCACTTTCCTGTGTCATGGTTATATCTTGCCCAAACATTATGTCCTATGAGTCTAACTACCACATCCTTGTGAATTGCTCCTAATGACAAGACAGGAAATATGGTCCATTCTCTTGCTTTGCAGATAGTAAGGGCATATGCTTCTATCTGTCCCTGTTCTGTATTATAAGTAAAATTTACTAATTGCCACCATACCTAATGCTCTTTCTCAAACTTGGTTGTGGTGTCGTTTCTAGCTATGATTTCTTTTATTTCCTGAGACAAAATTCCTGACATTCTTTCTCTAATGATTCCCATGGCTATTGATTGTATCCATAGTTGAGTTTGGACACATTATATTGCCACTGAAACGTTTCCTTGTAAACCCTTGTAGTGGGTTTCTGTAGCTGGGTTTTGGCAGCAGGGAGGAGAGCTACAGGGGTGGCTTCTGTTAGAAGCTGCTAAAAGCTTCCCCTGTCCTGTGGAGCCAATGCCAGCCAGCTCCAGGATGGACTTCCTGCTGCTGGCCAAGGCCAAGCCAATCAGGACTGATAATAACGCCTCTGTGATATCATATTTAAGAACAGAAGGTTGTTGCGCAGAAAGAATTTCAGCCAGGGAAGAGTGGAGTGAGAACATGGGAACAACAATGTAGACACCAAGGTCAGTGCAGAAGGAGGGGGAGGAGGTTACTCAGGTGCCAGAGCTGAGGTCCCTGCAGCCCATGGTGAAGATCATGCTGGAGCAGGCTGTCCCTCTGCAGCCCATGGAGGAGCATTGGGTTGCAGAGACCCACCTGCAGCCTATGGAGAAGCCCATGCTGGAGCAGGTAGATATCCAAAGGAGGCTGTGACCCAATGGGAGGCCCAAGATGGAGCAGGGTCCTGCTGGGTACCTGCAGTCTGTGGAGAAAGGAGCCCATGCTGGAGCAGGTTTTTCCTGGGTAGGACTTGTGGCCCCTGTGGGGGACCCATGCTGGTACAGCTCATTCATGAAGGACTGCACCCCATGGAGGAGTGACCCACGGGACAGCAGAGGTGCCGGCAGGAAGTGCCTGTGCCTCGATAACATGATCTAAAGTTGTTACTGCATACCCTGCCTTGCGAGTTACATTTTTTATGTATCTTGTTTCTTCGGTAAACCATGTTTCTGCTTCAGGCAGTGGTGTATCTTTTAAATCCGGTCTGCTGGAATATGTTGCCTCAATTGTTTCAAGGCAATCATGATGCACTGGTTCCCACATAGTCACTGAACTGGACAAGAAGGTGGCTGGATTTACAATGTTAGTGAAGCAAAACAAGGCTTTAGAAGGGTTAATCGAAGCATCTTACTGCAAAAACCCACTGTTCTCCCCCCCTCCCCCCCCACTTTCTCTACCTTGCTCAAAAGAGATTTTGTTCTGTACAAATTCTGCAGACCTAAAAACCCACAGGTACATTGCACAAAGAGCCCAGAGGTAATAAATTATAGTCAAATAGGCTAAGGTAGACATTTGAATGGGTAAAATAGGCCTGAAGCCAAAGCTTTTTCCAAGCTCCAATGGATAGAACACGAAACAATGGAAAGTACAGAAGGTCTCCAGGGTCACCCAACGATGAGGAGTAAATTCGAGACCCTATGATGAAGTAAAGACAGGATGTACCACCATAATATTCCTCAAAATAGAGACCACGCCTCAAACTCCTCCCTGACATATTGTAATCTAATGATGCAATAATATGAATATGTATGTGAATATGTTGTAATCGTAATTAGAAACTGTATAAATTGCTTGGTTTTGCTCAATCATTTTGGAGCTCTTTTTGTCCAGCCCGAGCTGGAGAGCTGCCCGATGTCGCTTAATAAATACCTGCTGTTTAAAGGCATAAAACTCTGTCTCTAAGCAGTTTTTACCTGCCTTTTGGGGCATCATTAGTGGTGATGATTTCAACATCATCTTGTTTGAGTAGGATGCCTTGGTATTTGAGAAACCTGGAGGGCGAGAGCCAGTGACTCCCTTTCTGTTCTAGTATGGCTGAAACAACGTATGATGCTAGAACAGTCATTCTCTGTCCCATTGTGAATTTTTGTGCTTCATGTATGTTTAGCACTACCACTGCTACTGCCCTCAAGCACCCTGGCCATCCTTTACTTTGTCTAACTGCTTAGAGAAGTATGCCACCGCTTATCGATATGGTCCCACCTGTTGAGCTAGGACTCTCAATGCAATCTCCTGCCTTTCATGCGAGAAAAGCCAAAAGGGTTTGGTTACATCTGGGAGACCTAGCACAGATGATCGCATAAGTTCCTTCTTCAATTGATGGAAGGCTTGCTTAGCTTCCCCAGTCCACACTGCTTGTTCCCTTCTTGCAGGATCTGGTAAAAAAGGTTTGACTACTAGTCCATATTGATAGACCCAAAGTCTACACCAGCCAGTCATTCCCAAAAATGTGCGCAGTTCTTTTGAGTTCTGGGGTAAAGGTATTTTGCATATGGCTTTTTTCTCTCTGATCCCAGTCGACATTGTCCTCCTGAGATCTCGTATCCCAGGTAGGTGACTTCCTTCTTGACAATCTGGGCTTTATCCTTGGATATTTTGTACCCTCTAAATCCTAAAAAATGTAACAAACTTACAATCCACTCTTGACATTCTTCCTGGGTCTCGGTGGCAAATAGCAGGTCATCCACATACTGCAGGAGGACTCCATTGTCTGATGGAGCTGCCCACTCTTCGAGATCTTTTTCAAATTGATTTCCAAAGATTATAGAGATGTTCTTGAAACCTTGGGGTAATACAGTCCAGGTAAGATGGGATTGGCGACTGGTGTCTGGGTTTTCCCACTCAAAAGCTAACAACTTTTTACTTTCAGAGTCTAAAGGCAAGCAGAAAAAGGCATCTTTAAAACACTAAACCACACATATTTATCCTTTAATTTGGTTAACAGTGTATATGGGTTTGCTACTATTGGGTGGAGATCCTCGACTATTTTATTAATAGCTCCCAAATGCTGCACTAGCCAATAACTTTTGCCACCCGGCTTTTGGATTGGTAATATAGGGGTAATTATATTTGGATACGCATTCAATTAATAATCCAAATTTGGTGAAGTTATTGATTTCCTCCTTGATCCCTTTTCTGTCTTCTAATTTGAGAGGATATTGTTTGAGTCTTACTGGTTGTGTTCCAGGTTTTAGCCTTACTTGTACCAGTTGTGCAGTTTTGGCCCTTCCTGGGATTCCGTCTGCCCACACTCCAGGATAGACTTGATCAAGAATCGATGACGGCACTTCTCCCGAAATCTGTGGCTGAATTAAAGCAAGACATAAGATTCCAATTAGTTATTTTCCCCTTACTTTAATTCGTATCTCTCCATTTTCAAACTTAATTTCTGCATTTAATTTGTCTAACAAGTCTTGTCCTAAAGTGATTTAGGTGCATTTGGAATATAAAAGAATTTGTGTATGCCTAGGATCTTACCTAGTTTGAAATTTATGGGTTTCATAAACGATACCCTCTGATGCTGGCCAGTCGCTCCTACAACATTCAAGAATACATCATCCATGACATTTAATTCTTGATTTAACACAGAAAATGTTGCACTGGTCTTGCAGGTTTTGGGGAGACCTGCGGGAAGACCTCAGGGCACATTTTGCATTGGGAGACGGGACACACACACAAAATATGTGACCCACAAAATGGCAGTTTATTAACCAAGAAGACAGTTTATATACAGGGAAATACAGAAGGTTCTGGTACAGGGGTGGGTTCCTGCTAGGGAGCATCAAATCCCAAGGAATGCTGATAAGAGGACTTGGAGAGATTGGCCTGTAGGGGATATGTCTATTTATTCAGGGGGAAGGGATAGCTATGGAAGAAGGGGAGGTGTGGTCTTGGGGGCCCAGGAGAGGGAAATCCTGCAGAGGTCTGTAAGGTTGCTCCTTGTAGCTGGGTCTCAGGCAATTCCGGGCAGCTGTTGTTGCTAGAAGCTCTATTCTCTGCAGGCTTCTGCTGGTCCCACCTCTGACACACTGGTGTCCACCAAAAATTCTATTTTATGCTTGTCTTTCTCCAGTTCCATTATAACCAGGGGGTCTCCGGAGTGCAACCCCCCCGGTCCCTCCTAGTCATGGTTTAAGTCTGTCACCAAGGTAGGTTTCTATTTTGGGGGCAGTCCCTTTTCCAATGTCCACTCTGCTTACAAATTGCACACTGCTTCTGTCCCAATTTTTGATAGTTATTGTTTTCAGGGCATTGCCTGGGGCCTCCAAAATGGGAGTCTCTTCTTTCCAGGGCAGCAATAGTTGCCTTTGTGATAGTTTTACCTAATTTCTGTCTTTCCACTCCTTCTCTGTTTCTGTATACTCACCATGCCTCCTCAATTAGTTTTTCAATGTCCCTCTGTTCTTCAGCTTTAAACTTTTGTAGTTTATGTCTGATGTTGTCTGAGGATTGACTCAAGAACAGTGAGATTAGTTGCTGTTTACCTTGGTTTTCTAATGGGTCCAGGGTGGTGTAGGTTTGCATTGCCTCCCTTAATCTAAAAATTCAGTGAGAGTTTCCCCCATGTTTTGTTTTATTGTGTACAGGGATCCCAAATTTACGGCTCTGGGAACCGCATTTTCCATTCCATATGCCACCCATCCCCAATATCTCTGGAGGAGCTGATAATGGTCAGAGTTGTTATAATCCCAACGCAGCTTATCTCACAGAAGGAAAACATTCAGATCCTCCTCAGGCCCTAACTTGGTTTGGGCATGCGCCCTGGCTGCCTTTTATACTAATTCCTTTTCAGTTTCTGTCAAGGCATCTAACATCAAATCTATATCTTCCCAACTCAAATCTAGGGTTTTAATATATGCTTTAAACCTCATTGTTACCCCAACCGCATCATCTCTATATTTACAAGCAATGTTCTTCCAATTTTCCAGATGTCTTATAGAGAAATTAACCTTAAGCCTTATAGGTCCCTGAGGACCTGCGTCTTTTCTCAAAGGGACTTGTATAATCTGATTGACACAAGTGCGAGTTGAGGCAGATCATGCTCTCACCCTGCTGTGTGTTTGCCTGCTCAGGAGAGAGGAGGGTGAAAGGGAAGATTTTCTTTTTCCCCTCTTTCTGCCCCTCTCTTGCTGACCTGAGGATGGGGGCGGTTCACTGTCCTCATCCTTTGCCATCCCTGAGGGGGAGAGGGGAGCCTCATCCTCCACAGGGTCATTTGCCCTTTCTCCAAAGGGACTTACATAATCATCAATTCCACTTTCTGGCTCACTGTCCTTGTATTTCAAACACCTCTGTCCTATAGAATGCACTGAGCAACACCGCTTGAGCCTTCCTTTTCCCTCTCTCCGATTTTCTCATTCTGAGGTTAAAACAAACGGATCTCACGGGGCCAAATTAATGCCACACTCTGCCACCCCAGGTGTTCTGTCAAAGAAAAAACATGTTTGCATAAATTACTTCATCCCATTTTCCTTCCTTTTGCAAAAATAACATTAACTGCAACATGTTATTATAAGCTAATAAACCATACGCTGGCTACTTTTCACCATCCTCTAGTTTATACAAGGGCCACTATTGACTGCAATATTTTACTAGGGTCTTTTTGCTAGTGCTCCCACCTGGGGGTCCTCCTATTTCTTTCCAGTGTGCTAAAATAAATTCCAAGGGGCTTTTATTGACCTCCTGTTTTCTCTGCTGGTTTCCCATTTTTACAGCTTTCACTTTGCCTATCTCTGGCCAGATCCCTCACAGGCTGTTGGAAATGCAGATCCAGGCTCCCACTCACTTTGTATGCAATTGTATGTCTCAGTCATGTCAGTCTCACTCTGTCCTTTCACACCAGTAGCCTTGTCCATTAGTGGCCACTTCCCTTGCGGGAAAAAGTGAAACCGCAGTGTGGGACTCCACACTCACTTTGTGCTTCTTGCATGTCTCAGTCACACAGTACAACACACAATATCACACATCACAAGCTTTTAATTACTTGTGGTTTCTACTTCGTCTACGGGCTCAATATACCCTAAAGCTTGGAGACTAAGGAAAAAGAGATGGGTCAGCAATTCTAGTTCTTGTTCTGTAAGCCTGGGAGTTTCCCTCTGTAAGGAGTCACAGCAAACAATACCTTCAGGTATTATTCCAATGTCTTGTGGTAACCTTTCAGCCTGACACTGGGAACAAAAGTAAGTGTTATTTTCCTGAGTGTCCCACACTCTCTTCAAAGTACACACAAAAACACAGGGTAACACTCTCCACAGTCTGGACAAAGAGAGGGACCCATCTGTATTCCTTCCTTAATGTCTGCCTCTTGTTCCATATACAGATCTAGTTATGCCCTCTGGCACTGTATAAGGACAGTATCTAAATTCAACCACTCCTGCTAAAATTTCATCTGTACAATTTATAATTCTTTGCCAATGAGCTCTCCAACCTAGTAATATCGCTCCACAAATACACATGCTTTCGTCTTCTAAATCTCCCGGTGCCAATCCTATCCCTAGTCACAGGTTAATGTGCTGAAGTCGCCAACAATGGACGCAGAGTACAAACATATGAGGTGAGCAATTATTACAAACCAAGCACAGATAAGGGCTAGCACTCTCGTTTGCTGTTAACAGAGAGGCTGATAGGCCTGGAGCTTGTGGCATTCACAAGCGGTGAGCAAACTTCTAGGTCTAATTCCTGTGAATAATAAGTGCTATGGTCAGTTTCCTGTCTGATTAGTTTTGTGAGTAATCATACTATTTCCCATAAACACATAAAAGTAATCTTTTACTGTGGTTGAAAGAGACTGAAGTATAACAGTAATTACGACACAAAAGACAATTCTCACAAACAAATATGAACAAGATAATCCCCAATATTTGCTCATTCAACACACACACGACACTTCTATGTCAGCCTCAGGGCTGGGCCTACTCCCCTCCTGGGCTAAGACTGGAGGCTGGGGGTTACCCAGGTCCTGTAGGGTCTTCCATGGACTGCAAGGAGACACTTGCCTACCATGGATCTTCACCACAGGGTCACAAGGGATAATGGCTTTTGAGTCCACCCGTTTCCTATGGGGTCTCGCCTCATGAGAGAAGTCTTTGATGGACCTCTCTAGCATGAGTTTACACCTTCGGGCAACAGGTCTTCCAATCTCTGCTGTCCCTCAGGGACACAAATTCAGTTGCACTAGCATGGATCCCTCACCGAGATCCCAAGCCTACCCAGGCCATCTTGCTCCAGCGTAGGTCTCTCTTTCCTTCATGCATTCCTCTGCTTCGGCATGAGCTCCTTCATCAGTTGCAGAGGGTCATCTCCACTCTCCAGCAGTTTTCCACAGGTGACAGGGATTTTAGTTTTCAGTCTTTTCCCTGCTGAAAGGAGAGAGAGAGAGGGGGAGAGGAGGAGTTCCCCCCCCCGCTTCACAGCTTTTTCTCTTCTCTCCGGCTACCAGCTTTGACCTTGAAGGCCTGTTATCTCTGCCTGGAATTTCTTCTTCAATATGTCTTGTCCAGGCAGTTTTTCTCTAAAGTTTTTTTTTTTCTCTACTCTGTTACAGGAGAGAAGGGGGACTTCAGTGCCACACCTGGGGCCGGGGAAGAAGGGGGGCCCTGACCCACTTGGGGCCTGCCGCCTCTCCTACATGGCTACTAATTTCATCTGCGCAACAACCTTCTCTTCCTGTTTCTTTAATATGTAATTGGCAGAGGCGTTACTAAAACTTTTAATTGGCTTTTTCTCCAGAAATCCACCTGGAAAAAACTACTTTTCAGTCCCAGCGGGAGGGGTGGTCGGTAAACCCATGATACTACTGCCAAGCTTTAAAGCACTTCTACCCAGGCTTTATCTTAACTTTTCAGTTTGGGCAGGTCTTTGTTTGCAAGCAGTTACATTTAGCTAAGTCATACTCATGCTAAGTTTTAAGAGTTATGCTAACATGGTCAGGCCTTAGATCATAGCCTTATAACTCTGTTTCACAATCACCTTCTTTTGTATACTGTTGTTATTAGAATCATTGCTGTTACTGTTTTTTTTTTCCTTATCTCATTGCTGTTTTTTTCTAGCAAATTTTTATCTCAACCCATAATCTCTGCCTTTTTGTCCCTCTCTCACTGGAGGGGGTAGGGGGAAGGGAAACCAGATGTTTGGAACCTAATTTCCAGCTGGTTTTAAAGCACAACCACTAAATCCTGTCCCTAAGTGCCACATCTACCTGTCTTTTACATACCTCCAGGGATGGTGACTCAACCACTTCCCTGGGCAGCCTGTTCCAGTGCTTGACAACCCTTTTGGTGAAGAAATTTTTTCTAATCTGCACTCTAAACTTTTCCTGGTGCAAATTGATGCCATTTCCTCGTTATATGGGGGAAGAGACCTTTCAGACGCTTCAGTTATAAGGTCTCCCCTAAGCCTCCTTTTCTCTAGGCTAAACAATCCCAATTCCCTCAGCTGAAGTGACAGGAGTGGAGGCTCTTTGGCCATCAGTGCTGTTGCCTAAAAGGCTGTGGAAGAAAAAAAGACTCCAGGCCAAATTAGGTAGGAGGTAAGATAGGGATACAAAGGCTTTAATGAGCTCCCAGGCTTCCAGGAATACCATCACCGTGTGCCCCCAAATACAGGTGTTTACAGTTTTTGTAATGATTTTCACCCAATCCCCATCCAGCCACCGCCCAGGTTCTGCCCCCTGACACGCCTCTTGGGAATTGAGTCTGGGGGCATTTTGGGATCCCCTCTTCTTCATCTTCCTCAGAGCACGTACTGTTCTTGGAGGCCTTCCAGAGCTCTAGGCCTGAAGGTTGTTGTGTCTATGGCTATATCTTTCTTGTGCAGATTTTAGGGTGTTCTCTACAATTCTACCTTGAAAAAGAGACTAAACAGGCCAGTGGAATTTAGGGGAATTGATATGGGAATGGGTAACAGGGTTTGCTATGTGCAATTGCTGTGTTAAAGGGTAAGGGATAATTGAAGCAGGAAGAGTTAATCGGGACACTTTTGCTGTGGGCCCATGGGGGCCCCCTACCCCCCTGTACACTTTTAGTTTGCCTTAAGCTATATTTCGTAAGCTGCATTTTGCACAAGGAGACTCTGTCCTGTGCTGAGGGCATCAGACCTTAAAGGAACCACAACAAACACTGGGCAAAGAACCCCAGTCCCATAAATCTCATCCAGAGGAGCCAAGGTGACATCTCAATAGGTGATATAGGCCCAAAGCCAAGGGTTTCTCTAAGGCTGAGCGATCAGAACACAAAAACAATAGAAAGAACGAAAGGTCCCCGAGGTGAGGTGAGGATGAGGATTAGAAAAACAGCCCCCAGGATGAAGGCAAACAGGAACTCCCACCAAAATATTCCTCAAAATGGAAACCACGCCTCAATCTCCGCCCCTAACTCCACCTGTTATGAATATTGTAATCAAATGATGCAGTAATATGAATATGTAAAATTATGTTGCAATCATGATCAAAGCATTGTATAAATTACCTGTTCTTACTGAATCACTTTGGAGTTTTTACCTGGCCTGAATGGGTAAATCTCCCTGGCGTCGTCGATAATCAATAAATACCTTGCTGCTTATGGACTTAAAACTCTGAGCAGTTTTACTCACCTGCCCCTTTTCTGGGCATCAATTTGGCGAGCCAGGCAGGAGATATTGCTCTACCCAGCTGCGAAGACCACCGGAGGTTGGGACCCTTTCCCAGTGCTGCTACTTTAAAATCTACATTCACTATATAACTACTTCTAAAATCTACAAAATTAAAAAAAATCAAAACTCCAAGGTATCAGTGCAGAGGAGCTGCTCCATCCTCAGGAGTGGCTGTGCAGGGAATGAGGTTTCTCCAAGGCAAAACATAGTCGACCATGCAGGAAAGAGACACAGCTGAAGCCTTTCTCCGTGTGGTTCTTGTGATATGGATGAGCTGAGCTTTAAAAGAATAATAGAGGTAAAAAGTAAATTCAGTTACTTAGGGCAGACAGCAGCATGGCGGAAGCAAATGGAGGTCAAGCATGCAGATTTGGGTGTATTCTTCATAGAATCATCATTTGGATTGCAAGAGACCTTAAAGATCATCCAGTTCCAACCCCCCTGCCATGGACAGGGACATCTTTCACTAGACCAAGTTGCTGAAAGCCCCATCCAACTTTACCTTGAACACTTCCAGGGATGGGGCATCCACAATTTCTCTGGGCAACCTGTTCTATGTCTGATCACCCTCACGGTAAAGAATTTCTTTCTAATATCTAATCTAAATCTACCCTCTTTAAAGTCATTCCCCCTTATCCTATCACTACATGCCCTTGTAAAAAGTCCCTCTCCAGCTTTCTTGTAGGCCCCCCTTAGGTACTGGAAGGCTGCTATAAGGTCTCCCCAGAGCCTTCTCTTCTCCAGGCTGAACAGCCCCAACTCTCTCATCATTTCATCAGAGGGAGGTGCACCATCCCTCTGATCATCTTTGTTGCTCTCTTCTGGACTTGTTCCAATAGGTCCACGTTCTTCTTATGCTGGGGGCTCCAGAGCTGGATGTAGTACTCCAGGTGGGGTCTCACAAGAGCAGAGTAGAGAAGGAGAATCACCCTCGACCCTCCCTCAACCTGCTTTCTGGGCTGCAAGTGCACATTGCTGTGTCATGTCAAGCTTCTCATCCACCAGCCACCCCCAAATCCTTCTCCTTGGGGCTGCTCTCTCAATCCATTCTTTACCCAGCCTGTATTTGTGCTGGGGATTGTCCTGACTCAGGTGTAGGACCTTGCACTTGACATTGTTAAACTTGATGAGATTTGCATGCATGGGTCCATCTCTCAAGCCTGTCAAGGTCTCTCTAGATGGAATCCCTTCTTTCTATTGTGTCAACTGCACCACACAGCTTGGTGTCATCAGCAAACTTGCTGAGGGTACACTCAATTCCACTGTCCATGTCGCTGACAAAGATGATAACCAGCGCCAGTTTCTTGAGGAATACCACTCATCACTGGTCTTCACTTGTAATTGAGCTGTTGACTACAACTCTCTGAGTGTGACCATCCAACCAATTCCTTATCCACCAAGTGGTCCACCCATTAAATCCATGTCTCTCTAGTTTAGAGACAAGGATGTAGTGTGGGAAAGTGTCAAATGGTTTGCATGAGTCCAGGTAGATGACGTCAGTCAGTCTTATCCACCATCCCCATAACCCTGTCACAGAGGGCTACTGAATTTTTCAGGCATGTTTTCATAGAATCATAGAATTGTAGAATATGCTGAGTTGGAAGGGACCCATCAGGATCATCAAGTCCAACTCCTGGCCCTGCACAGGACACCCCAAGAATCACACCATGTGTCTTGAGAGCATTGTCCAAACTCTTCTTGAACTCTGACAGGCTTGATGCTGTGTCCACTGCCCTGGGGAGCCTGTTCCAGTGTCTGACCACCCTTTGGGTGAAGAATCTTTTCCTGATTTCCAACCTAAACCTCCCCCGACTCAACTTCATGCTGTTCCCTTGAGTCCTGTCACTGGTCACGAGAGTGAAGAGATCAGTACTTGCCCCTCTGCTTTCCCTCGTGAGGGTGTTGAAGAATGCAATGAGGTCTCCCCTCAGGCTCCTCTTCTCCAGGCTGAACAAACCAAGTCACCTCAGCTGCTTGTGGTGCCCAAAACTGCACACAGTACTCAAGGTGACGCTGCACTAGCACAGAGTGGGACAATCACCTCCCCTGATCAACTGGTGATACTTTTCCTGATACACCTTAGGACACAATTGGCCCTCCTGGCTGCCAGAGTACACTGCTGACTCATATTCAACTTGCCATCAACCAGGACCCCCAGGTCCCTTTCCACAGCTCTGCTCTCCAACCTCTTGTTCCCTAGTTGATACACACAACCAGGGTTGCCCCATCCCAGGTGCAGAATCTGACACTTGCCCTTGTTAAACTTTAACTGGTGATTGCCCATCTCTCTAATTTGTCAAGGTCTCTCTGCAGAGCCTCTCTGCCATGGATGGTGTCAACAGCTCCTCCCAGTTTAGTGTTGTTGGCAAACTTAGTATTCCTTTGAGTCCTGCATCCAAGTCATTAATGAAGATGTTGGAGGAGGAGGGTGGAGTCCTGCAGAACCCCACTGGTGACTGGAGGCCAGTCTGATGTTACCCCATTCACTATAACTCTTTATGCCTGACCTGTAACCCAGTTGCTCACCCATCACGTAACAAGGTTATTCAACTGTATGCTGGACATTTTGTCCAGAAGGATACTGTGAGAGACAGTATCAAAAACTTTTCTGAAGTCCGAAAAGATTACATCAACTGACTTTCCTAGATCAACTAGGTGGGTTACCCTGTCCTAGAAGGAAATCAGGTTTGACAAGCAGGGCTTCCCCCTCATGAAACTGTGCTGGCTGTGACCAATGTCTGCATTGTTCTCCAGGTGGTTTTCAATACTTCCCAGAATAATCTTTTTCATGATTTGCCATTAGTAAAGCCATGCTGTTACCAATCAACTCCTTATTTTCCATGTGTCTTAGCATAGTTTCCAGGAGGATCTGCTCCATGATCTTGCTGGGCACCAAGGTGAGACTGACCGGCCTGTAGTTCCCTGGGGTTTCCTTATTTCCATGCATAGGGTTTGAATGGCAAGGTTTTGGTAGCAGGGGAGTGGCTACAGGGGTGACAAATGACATCTGCCCGTAATTTCCGGAGGTTGTCATACGACAAGTACTCAGTGATGATTTCTGGCTCCAGGTTAACTGCCTGTGAGGGTCCTGCCTCCCCATCATCATCAACTGGGTGGGCTGATTTGGTCTTATATGATGCCCAAAAAAAGGCAGATAAATAAAACTGCTTAAAGACAGAATTTGAAGTCCTTAAACAGCAAGGTATTTATTAAATGATTAACGACGTCGGGGAGTTTCCCAGCTCGGGCCGGGCAAAAAACTCTGAAGTGATTCAGTGAAAACAAGCAATTTATACAGTTTTCTAATCATGATTACAACATAACTACATACATATTCATATTGAATTACAATATTCATAGCAGGTAATGTCAGGGCAGAGATTGAGGCGTGATCTCTATTTTGAGGAATATTTTGGTGGGAGTTCCTGTTTGCCTTCATCCTGGGGTCTGCATTTTACTCTTCTTCATTGCATGACACCGGAGACCTTTCGTACTTTCTATTGTTCTCGTGTTCTGATTGTCCAGGATTGAAGAAACCCTTGGCTCTAGGCCTACTTTACCTATTCAAATGTCTACCTTGGCTCCTCTGGATGAGATTTATGGGTGTTGAGTTCTTTGTCTAGTGTTTGTTGTGGTTCCTTTAAGGTCTAATGCCCTCAGTACAGGACATAGCCTTCCTGTACAAAATGCAGCTTACAGTAAACGAGATATAGCTTACAGTAAACTGTAAGTCGTACAGGGGGGTAGGGGGGCTCTTATGGGTTTACAGTAAAAGAGTTACGATTAACCCTTCCTGTTTCATTCCCCCCTTTTCTTAGAACTTACAAACTCTTTCGTCAAGTTCCAGGGAAGTGTGAGTGTGTATTATTGCTCATAATATTTGGGTTCTTTTGACTACAGAGTGTAACCTATACCACAGCCATATATTTAAAAGGGATAGCAAAATAATCACAGAATGTTCTAATACATGCACATCCATTTCCTACATAATACACTTGCGATTGGTTTATATTATGGGGAAGCATTTCAAAAGTACACATACTATTTTCAGTATCTAAACACAAATCTTCATTTTCTATGACTGCATTTTCACAGATGTACCCTAGTTGTTCTTTAGGGATACAGGCTTCTGTACTGATTGACTGCCATTTGTTTTTGGAGGAATCATAGTGTGCCCACACGTTATGATTTATGGGTAGAATTATGACATTTTGGTGTATGGTCCCTAAAGTCAGAACAGGAAAGATAATTCTTTCTTTGGCAGCACTAATAGTAAGTACATAAGCCTCAATTTTTTAATTTTGTGGATTATAAGTAAAGTTCACTAGTTGCCACCATGCCTGATAGTTTTTCTCAAATTGAGTGGTGGAACTGTTTCTGGCTATAATTTCTTTTATTTCTTCGGGTAGTATTCCTGATGTTCCCTCTCTCAGTATTCCTGCAGCCACAGTTTGTACCCATTGTTGTGTTTGTATGCACTGGAAGGCGAGTGTAATTTTCTTGTTAGCTTTTCCAATATAATCAGTGATTCTGAGAAAATCTTGGGACGTATGGTTGGTAACCAGGGTTAATAATCGAATTGCTAGTGACTGCGTTTCAGCTAGAGTAAGCATGGATGAACTTAGAGGCACTTTAAGTTTCCCTAGGCTGGACATGACAGCACTCAGTTTATTTACCAGCACCTCTTGGTCTATTGTGTTTAAAACTCCTAAACTCGTGCCAAACCATCCAGTTGCATCTCTCCACATGCGTCGTGGGTGTGATTTGGCAGCCAGCCATGCCTTCCAGCCTTTAAGGCTCTGTTGTATGAATGGCTGGCAGTCTTTCTGTATGTGTGTGATGTTTATCTGAATATTTACTTGGATTCTTTTCAGTGAGTATGTGGGATCTAATAGTTATTTTAGCTCGTTAGATTGCCGCACTACATGTGGTCCTATAAAGGTCAGATTATGTATCCCTTTGCAGGTCGGAGTAGGAATTGTGATTTTGGCCGTTACTTTTTCAGGTGGTTTGGTAGTGGGCTTCACTTTAAGCCAGATGATGAATGTCTCAGAGATAGTTCTATCTTTACTTTCCCAAGAGCACTGAACTGACACTGATTGATCAAGTATTAATTTTGTCTCGCAATTGGCTTTGTGTTGTTCGTTTTCTTTTATGTTATCTTTTCGGCATGAAATTGGACCTTTAGCTTTAATCCAGATATTCTTATTAGCCTGATTAAATGTGAGTGATTGGTTGGTGAGGGATTTTATTACCATCTCGATCAGTTTAGTTTTTTGCGTTAGAGTATTAACACCTTTGCACCCTATTTGTATTACTTCGTTCTGTTGTCCTATTATAGTATACAATGACTTTGGGGGTTTAATCCAGTCCTGGTGTGTGTATGGTATGTTATTGTGTAGGACGTAAATGGCCATGCCTGGTCGAGACGCTGCCTCACCTGAAAATATTGATGTGATAACCCGTGCATTTGACCATAGCCATTCTGTGGTAGTGTTTTGTGCTGAGATTATACTTATCAAGAGTCCACAGAATAACGTTGGGATTTGCCAGTCCATGGTAGGGGTTCCTTCAGGAATTCTCTTGGGGGTTCTCTGGGGCTTTCTTGACCCGGGAGTAGTGGATCCAAGCAGGTCGCTCCTTGATTCGGATTTCCGTGAAGGTGGTCAGCAGCACCTGGAATGGTCCTTCCCACTTTTCTTGTAGAGGTTTTCCTAAAAGATTCTGAACATATACCCAATCACCAGGATGGAAAGGATGTAGTTTACAGTAAGGTTGTTTGGGTTGGTTTTCTATTACCACTGTGGCATTCTTATCAAAATGCTAATAAATAGTCATATATCTATTGATTGCCTATTTGGTCCACAGCTTCACTGTTAACAACCTGCATTGCATAAGGTCTACCATACAGAATTTCAAATGGACTCAGTTTCTCCTTTGAACGAGGCTTCACTCTTAACCTGATCAGAGCAATAGGCAAAGCCTGATGCCACTGTAAATTGGTTTCTTGGCAAATTTTGGTAATTTGTTGTTTGATGAGATGGTTCATTTTCTCTACTTGCCCACTAGCCTGGGGCCTGTAAGGTGTATGTAATTGCCATTTGATTTGTAATGCTTTGCTTATTGCTTTTATAATTTTGGCACAAAAGTGTGAACCTCTATCTGAGGAGATGCTTTTAGGTACCCCGAACCTCGGAATGATTTCATTTAGCAGGACGTTGGTTACTTCCCTCTCTTTATTTGTCCTGCACGGGAATGCTTCAGGCCACCCAGAAAATGTGTCTGTTAAAACAAGGAGGTATCTAAACCCCCCTTTTCTTGGGAGTTCAGAGAGATCAATTTGCCATACTTCTCTGGGGAATTTTCCCCTGTTAATTACCCCTTTCTGTATTCTAGTCCCTGTGTTAGGGTTATTTTTCAAGCGACGTTCACATCGAGATGTGACTTACTTTATTGCTGTGAAAAGTTTTGGTCCTGTTATCCTAGCTTTTAAATATTGATAGAGGGGTTCGAGGGCCCAATGGGCCTTTTCGTGTTCTGTTTTTACAAATTGCCAGATCAATTTTTCTGGAAGCACTAGTTGTCCTGTCTCTAACTGGCCCCATCCGTTATCCAGCATCTTACTTTTGTTCCTTTGTATCCACCTGTGATCTGAGTCTTGGTACTCTGGTTGAAAATTAGTATCTAATTCCTCTGGGACTAGGGTTGATATGATTATTTCATCAGTTCTTGCAGCAGCTAATTTAGCTTCTGCATCAGCTTTTCGGTTACCTATTTCTGGAATAGTGTTACCTCTTAGGTGTTCCTTGCAATGCATTATGGCCACCTGATTTGGGAGTTGAACGGCTTCTAACAATCGTAGGATTTCCTCAGCATGTTTTACAGCTTTCCCCTGGGTTGTCAGCAGTCCTCTCTCCTTCCAGATTGCACCATGAGCATGCACAACGGAGAAAGCATATTTAGAATCTGTCCAAATGTTAATTCGTTGTCCTTCTGCTAGTTCAAGAGCTCGGATCAGAGCTATCAGTTCCGCTTTTTGCGCTGAGGTTCCTGCAGGCAAAGGGTTCGATTCGATTACTTGTTCTGTTGTGGTTATTGCATATCCTACCATTCTTACCCCACATTTCATAAAGCTGCTGCCATCTGTGAACCAGTTTTCTGCGTCTTCGAATGACTCCTCTGTGAGGTCCGAACGGCTGGAATATACAGCTTTGATGGTTTCTAGGCAGTCATGCTCGACAGGCTCTGCTGACATTCTTCCTTCTAGGAATGAGGCTGGGTTGACAACATTTGTTACTTGAATGGTTATGTCATCTGATTCAGCTAGGATTGCCTGATATTTCAGGAATCTGGAAGGTGACAACCAATGACCACCTTTCTGCTCCAGTACTGCTGACACAGTATGGGAGACTAGAACAGTCATTTTCTGGCCCATAGTGAGTTTTCTGGCTTCTTCTATGTTCATTATTACGGCAGCAACTGACCTTAAACAGGTAGGCCATCCCTTGCTTACTTCATCTAATTGTTTAGAGAAGTAGGCCACGACTCTTTTGTGGGGTCCAAGTTTTTGAACTAGGACACCCAAGGCCATTCCCTGTCATTCATGTGAGAATAGCCAGAATGGTTTTGGTACATCTGGCAGACCTAATGCTGGGGCTTTCATCAATTCTTGTTTCAGTCTTTTAAAGGCTGTTTCTGCTTCCGGTGTCCAGACTAGAACACCTTTGGCTTCTTTTAACAGTTCATACAGAGGCTTTGCAAGTATTCCATACTGGTATATCCATAAACGACACCAGCTTGTCATACCCAAAAAGGCCCACAGATCTCTCACCGTTTCAGGTCTGGGCATCTGGCAGATGGCTTCTTTCCTTTCTGTTCCCAGAGATCGTTGTCCTCCAGAAATCTCATATGCCAGATATATCACCTTTTCTTGCACCAATTGGGCTTTCTGTTGGGAAACTCGATATCCATTTAGTCCCAAGAAATTCAGCAATGCAATAGTCCATTCTATACATTTTTCTTCAGTTTCAGTTGCTATGAGTAAATCATCTACATATTGTAGAAGAACGCCCTCTCCCTGTGACTGCTCCCATTGCTCCAATTTTTTGGATAATTGATTTCCAAAGATTGTGGGACTGTTTTTAAATCCCTGAGGTAAGACCTTCCAAGTCAGCAGAGTTTTTCTACCCTTATTAACAGATTCCCATTCAAAGGCAAAGATGTCCTGGCTTTCTGGGGCTAAGGCAAGGCAGAAGAATGCATCTTTCAAGTCTAATACTGTGAACCAAATTGGGTTATTCTTTAATCTTGTTAGGAGGGTATAAGGGTTTACCACCACTGGGTGTAGGGTTTTTGTGATTGTGTTTACTGCCCTTAAATCCTGTACCAACCTAAATGTTCCATTCGTTTTCTTAACTGGTAAAATTGGTGTGTTGTATTCTGACTCGCATTCTCTTAATAATTCCAATTCTAAAAATTTTTCTATTATGGATTCAGTCCCCTTTCTGTCTTCTAGCCTTACTGGATATTGTTTCTTGTGTACCGGTTTTGCTCTTGGTTTTAATTCTATGATTACAGGGGCCGCCTGCTTTGATTTCCCAGGAGTATTAGTTGCCCACAATAGCGGATAAGCTTCCCTCATAATTTGTTCAACACTATTGTTGTTTGGTTTCGGTTTTACACAACTGACAGTTAGGCTTAAGGTCATTATAAATTTGTCCTCATTTACTTGGAATTGAACTTTATTTTTATTAAACCTTATTACAGCTCCCAGATTTTCTAGTAAGTCTCTACCTAAAAGGGGTTTTGGAGAATTAGACAAGTACAGAAATTGATGAATCCCCATTTGTTTTCCAATTTTATATTTTAGGGGTTTCAAAAAAAAAGCTTTTTCTGATTGGCCTGTAGCTCCCATTACTTGGATAAATTCATCACTTTTTGGCACCAATACCTGATTTAAAACTGAAAACGTAGCTCCAGTGTCAATTAAAAAGTTCATTTCCTTTTCATTTTCTCCTAGTTCCAATTTAACCAGTGGGTCAGCCAGGGGTCTGCCCACTGGTCCGCTTCAGTCACTACCCTGAAGGGCAATGATAGCACTTTTCTCTTTCTTTTTAGGGCATTCTTTTTTCCAATGCCCCTTCTGAAGGCAATATGCACACTGGTCTGACTCGACTTTTCTCTGTCGAGGAGCTGAACCCTTTTCTGGCTGAAGTTTGCTACAGTCCTTATTACTATTGTGTGAGTGTGAACCTGGGTGTTTTGATTTATGTGTTGTCATTGCTATGACTAAAGCTTTGGCAAGCCTTTTGTCCTCTCTTTTCTTCTTGTTCTCTGTTATTGTACACTTTCCATGCTTAAATGATCAGCATTTCTAAATCTTTATCTGCTGGATGCTCTAGCTTTTGCAGTTTCTTCCTAATATCTGGATTACTTTGCCCCATAAATAGTCCTAGTAAGTGTTGTTTCCCAGTCTCTGATGCAGGGTCCAAGGGGGTATATTGCCTCATTGCAGCTCTGAGTCTCTCTAAGAAATCTGAGGGGGTCTCGTCTCGTCCCTGTCTCATGTCATACAAGGCTACCCAGTTTATTGCTTTAGGAATTGCATGTCATAAGCCTAAAGCAATTAATTTTCTATATTGTACTAGTAAATCATACTGAATCGTATCATTTGGATCCCACTTTGGATTTTCTGTAGGGAATATTTCCCCAGCATTCCCTGGTAGCAAAGCAGCATGTGTTTTTCCTGTCTTTAAGACAAGTTCTTTCTCTGTTTCTGTTAATTCTGATAACACGAGTTCTATATCTTCCCAGTCTACATCTAAGTTCTTCGCAATTAATTCAAATCTCTTAGCAACCCCTTCTGAATTTTTCCTGAAGCATTTAGCTTCTTCCCGCCAGCTGTTTAAATCACTGGTTGTGAAGGGTATTTTGACTCTTGACTGCTCTCCTACTATTGACATTACTTGACGGAGAGGGGCGATAGTAAGTGTTCCCTTTGTTTTATCTTTGGCCTTACCTTTTTCTAGTTCTTTAATTTCTTGTCCTTCTATTCTCTCAGCCTTTTGTTTTTCTATTTCCTGATCTTTTTGCTCCTCTATTTCTTTGGCTTTCTGTTCCTCTTTTCCCCTGGCTTTTTGCTCTTCCATTTCCTCGGCTTTCTGTTCTTCTTTTTCCCTGGCTTTTTGCTCTGTTGCCCTAGTATAATATGCGTGGCTCGTACCTTCGTCAGGGTCATCCTGGTGCTGGTGAACTAACTTTTGCCCTATCTTTTCTCAATCTGGCATCTCTTCTGTCTTACCCTGTTCTAAATCTGGCATGTCTTTCCCTTTTCCCTTCCCTTTTGGAGTGCTTTCTCTTTTCTTAAAGAAAGACTCCAACCAGCCGTCCCCAGTGTCCTCCTTTATGGGTGGGGCAAAGGGTTGTAAGTCGGTGAGATTGATTAAGCTTTCTTGATCACTATTTCTCTTTAAATTAAGACACCTTTCGCCGATGCTACAAGCATCGCAGCAACGATTTTTTTGTTTATGATTTTTCTGATCTCTTTCAAGTGCTAACACAAGGGGATCTTGGGGGGCTACATTTATTCCACAATCCTTTTGCCACTTTGGCTTATTTTTTAGGGTGAAGAACAAATCACAGTAAACCACATCATTCCACTTGTCATGTCTTCGAAGAAACAACATAAGTTGTAACAAAGTATTATAATTTAAAGTTCCATTTGGTGGCCATTTTCCTCCATCATCTAGCTTATACAATGGCCACCAATTTTGCGAATATTTTAGTAGGGTTCTTTTACTTAGATCTCCACCAGGAATTCCACCTAATTCTTTCCAATGCTTTAGAATGCATCCTAATGGGGTCTTGGGGTCCACTCCTTTCCCTTGAGTACTTCCCATATGAAACCTGACAAAATACTATCACAGACCGTAAGATGCCTTTACCGAGTAACGCCACAAGATGTCACCACAGACTGCGAAATGCTAAAACTTAGTTCCTGTTACAGCTGAAAGATATCTTTTATAAACTAACCATATATAACATGTAGACAATGTAGTTCAGCACAAAAACCACATATAATTCAACACATATAAGACAAGACAGTATAATGCGCCGGGCCCAGAAACCAGAAGGCCTTATTTAAACCAGAAGGAAACTTTTGAGATACTGACTTCTCAATTTTTCCCAAACAGATGTTCAGTTAAACATTTGGCCAAACATTACCAGTACAGACCAAAAGAAGCGTCCTTCTTTACGGGGTGCCTTGCCTTATAGCAGCGTCCTGCATTGGCAATGGGGCACCTTTATCACAGACACTGGTGTAACCCAGAAAAACCAGAATAAATACCTTTTAATTAAGAGATTCTTGTCCACTCCGTGAGAAGCCAGTGGAGGTAGGAGTCCCCCCTCTTTTATAGGTAAAATCGTACCTCAGGCACCTGGGAAAGGGGTCCTGACCTCCGATGGTCTCCGCAGCGAGCGGATCCGAGGATCTCCTGCCTGGCTCGCCAAGTTGATGCCCGAAGAAAGGCAGATAAATAAAACTGCTTAAAGACAGAATTTGAAGTCCTTAAACAGCAAGGTATTTATTAAATGACTAACGACGTCGGAGAGTTTCCCAGCTCGAGCCGGGCAAAAAGCTCCGAAGTGATTCAGTGAAAACAAGCAATTTATACAGTTTTCTAATCATGATTACAACATAACTACATACATATTCATATTAAATTACAATATTCATAGCAGGTAATGTCGGGGCAGAGATTGAGGCGTGATCTCTATTTTGAGGAATATTTTGGTGGGAGTTCCTGTTTGCCTTCATCCTGGGGTCTGCATTTTACTCTTCTTCATCGCGTGACACCGGAGACCTTTCGTACTTTCTATTGTTCTCGTGTTCTGATTGTCCAGGCTCGAAGAAACCCTTGGCTCTAGGCCTACTTTACCTATTCAAATGTCTACCTTGGCTCCTCTGGATGAGATTTATGGGTGTTGAGTTCTTTGTCTAGTGTTTGTTGTGGTTCCTTTAAGGTCTAATGCCCTCAGTACAGGACATAGCCTTCCTGTACGAAATGCAGCTTACAGTAAACGAGATATAGCTTACAGTAAACTGTAAGTCGTACAGGGGGGTAGGGGGGCTCTTATGGGTTTACAATAAAAGTGTTTTGATTAACCCTTCCTGTTTCATATATTTCCTCTTTTGGATAGGGGCAACCTCCCTTGGAATTGGCCTTTTCTGGAGTCACCCTTGTATCAAGCCTCTTGTTTTCATCTTTTCCTTTTCCCTGTGAGGGCTGCACCATACTGAGCAGCTTTCTGTAGGCAACGGCTAAAACCCCACATGCATCTGCCACCTGTCTCTCTATGGGTTTACCACGACCTCTCTCCCTCACAGCTGTCATTATTTTTGTAGGGTTTAGGAGTTGTTAAAGAGTGAACTTCCATGTTGTAGGAACTGAACCACTTTCTAGAAATTTACCCATAACCTCCCGTGGCCCATGCCATTCAAGGTTTTCCACGACTGGGGCTGGCTTCTGTGCCCATTCTTGGTAAATCCCGGCCCCAACTATGAATATTAGATGTGACACTGTGGCACAAGCTTGCACGAGAAGCCCAAAAAGTAAAATGTCTCTTACATCTAAAGAGAGTTTAAATTTTTCTGAGGCCATTGTATTGGAACCAAAGGGAAAATGTATGAAGGGTTAGGCAAATATACCCCCCAGTGTTTCTCCATAGGGATGGGTGCCATTGTCCTTAAAACCCCATAGGAGACAGTGTAGGCTAGAGCAGTAATATATCCGTGAGAACATATCCCGAAGGAAAATAACAGGTGCTGAGTTTGCTATGTCGTAAAACCAATGCAAGAGCTCAAACATACTGCAATGAGGGTCATAGTGTCTGAGCTGAAAAACATCGACAGGTGGGACATAGATTTCGGCATAATTATATACCACAGAAAAGCCTTAATATACCTTAGACTTCATGGTGCCTACAAATTCACAAACACATATAAAGTCAACCAAGGGCAGTTATTCCTTTTCCACTTTTCCTCTCTCGGGCCCCACGTTGGGTGCCAAAAAATGTCCCAGTTTAAATGAGACAAGGGTCTTTTGCTGAGGGTGAGTTAGGAGAAAAGACCCAAACTTCTTTTTTTAAGCAATTATAAATCCAAAATTAAGAGGCCCCGATTGAAGGAAAGGAACAAATTATGGAAAAAGAAAAATAACAACCCTTTATTAAAAGTATGTGTGCATCAACTGAAACACAAAAAACCCCCAAGTAAACCAACCAAACAACACTTCTATACCCACAAATAATCCCCTTCAAGAACAAACTGATAAACCGACAAAAGGAAAAGTAAAACAGTACAATTTTTGCACCCTTTGGTGCAATTCCAACCACAGTTAGAAGAGGGCGCTGTTTGGTCACTGGAGATGCAGAACTTGTAGTGTCCGGTGCCCGTCACTAAGTGGCGCTGTGAGATCCCTGGTGTCTGCCACATGGGATGGGGAGGGGGAGAGAAAACAACACCCTCCAGGTTATGTCAGAGAAAAAACCAAAAAAAACTCGATTCCCCTTCCCTTCCCACACTGGGAAAGGAGAGAGGGAGTTGGGGGGGAGGGGGAAGGAAAAGAATTAACAGCAATAAAACAGAAAGTTCTCCCAATGGAAGAAAACTCATGATCTTCAGCTGGTTAAAATTCACTTCAGGCAAAAACTGCAGCTGGCAACGGCTTAGGGCAAAGAGAGACAGCAGCAAGCTTCTCCCCTGACGACGTGTCCTGCCGTCCCCAGCCCCAGCCCACTGGCACCCCCCCCCCCTCAGCCACACCCCCTAGCCCACCAAAATTCCTCCTCCCCCTGTTGCCCCGGAGACGAGAGAAAAGAGTAAACATTAGCTCCTTCATCTGCCCGTTTCCTACGAGACTAATCTCTGGGCAATTAGTGGAGGGGGCCAATTCTTTTGTTCCCCTGATAGCTACCTGATAACCTATACACAGGGCACACATGGCAGGGGGAAGGGAAAAAAAAAATGCTTTGCTTAAACTGAACTAGGACAAGTGGCTTCTGTGAAAAGCTACTAGAAGCTTCCTGTATGTTGGATGGAGTCAATTCCAGCTGGCTCCAAGACGGACCTGCTTCTGGCCAAGGCCAAGCCAATCAGGGATGGTAGTAATGCCTCTGTGTAATCTATTTAAGAAGGGGAAAAAGTTATTGTACAGAAGCTTTTGCATCTAGAGGAGTGAGAATATGTGAGGGAAACAACTCTACAGACACCAAGGTCAGTGAAGAAGGAGGGGGAGGAGGTGCTCCAGGCGCCAGAGCAGAAATTCCCATGCAGCCCACGGTGAAGACCATGGTGAGGCAGACTGTCCCCCTGCAGCCTATGCAGGTTAATGATTGAGCAGGAATCTACCTGTAGTCCATGGAGGACCCCACACCAGAGCAGGTGGATGCCCTAAAGGAGGTTGTTGCCCTGCAGGAAACCTGTGCTGGAGCAGGCTCCTGGCAGGACATGTGGACCAATATAGAGAAGAGCCCATGCTGGAGCAGGTTTGCTGGCTGGACTTGTGACCCTATTTGGGACCCATGATGGAGCAGCCTGTTCCTGAAGGAATGCATCCTGTGGAAGGGAACCACACTGGAGCAGTTTGTGAAGATCTGCAGGTTGTGGGAAGGACTCACATTGGAGAAGTCCATGGAGGACTGTATCCTGTGGGTGGGACCCCACGCTGGAGCAAGGGAAGTGTGTGAGGAGTCCTCCCTCTGAGGAGGAAGTAGCAGCAGAGACATGTGATGAACTAACTCCCATCCCTGCACCAGTGGAGCAGGCAGTAAAGAATTGGGAATAAAGTTAAGCCCAGGAAGGAGGGAGGTGCGGGGGTATGTGGGTTTAAGCTTTGGTTTTACTTCTCATTGCCCTACTCTGGTTTAATTGGTAATAAATTCTGTTAATTTCCCCAAGTTGAGTCTGTTTTGCCTGTGACGGTAATTGGTGAGTGATCTCTCCCGGTCCTTATCTCAACCCATGAGCCTTTCATTGTATTTTCTTTCCCCAGTCCAGTTGAGTAGGGGGATTGACAGACTGCCTTTGGTGGGCACCTGGCATCCAACCAGGGTCAACCCACCACAGTACCACAGTCCTTTTCAGTGCCCAATGTGGAGTTTGAGACAATGACAGTTTTATACTAAGTGTGCTATAACTATGGTAGCTATTAAGTGGCAAGCTCCTGTGCGGGACACAGAGTTTTTCAGCTGCACTGCTTTATTCTGCTGAGTTTGGGAACATGTTAGTACAAATAATGGCTCTGTGCTTTGCCCTGGCACTGATGACCTTGCTGTGCTGAGGGAGCTATTTTGTGGGGAGGATGAGGTTAAGGTGTTAAGGGAATTGGTAGCTGCCGTTGATTCACTTGATTGTTAGCTTTCATGGTTGCTGGATTTTTTCAATTTTTTTTTTTTTTTTGGGTGGGAAATTTAAATTTCTTTAAATTCAACTTAGGTTAAGATGCCTGACCAAATAAGTGAAGCTATTAAAAAAAAAAAAGTGAAACTTCAAGTACTTTTGTTGAACTCTTACTAGCTCATTTTTTATTTACTAGTTGGCTTCTGTTGTACTTTTCTTCCTCTAGTATATTTAAACAAGATAGATTGTCTGTTATATGTAAGTAGCTTCTGATTTTCAGATCCTTAGAAAATAATTCTTACTGACACTGAACTGTTGTGCATAACACAACAAATGAGATTTGCTTATAGGTTTTCTTTTGTGGAGTGTTTCACAAGTGATCCACAGTGCTTTAGGTGTCTGCAAGATGAATGTATTCCCAGAGAAGTTCTTATATTGTAAAGGATATTAACAGGTGTAGTCTTGTCTTTGGCATCAGGAATAAATATTTATGGTCTTTCAAATTGCATTGTTTGCCTTAACCTTAGAGCCAGTTATGTTCCTGTGTGCTTCTATGTGTAACATTTCTTTGTATTCATATTCAAAAAGGTGTTCAGCTGTACCTATGTTATGTTTTGTTAAGAATAGTTTTCAATAAAGGGGAACAAAAATGTTTTTATCTGTTGGATGTTTGCTAGGGAGTAACTTTGAACTGACAGCGTCACAGGGCAGAATAGATCGTTGTTTTGTTCCTTTGTACTTTCCTTACCAACTTCACTGTAATGCTATTAAAAGCATTTTACTATTTGAGGCATGTGAACTGAAAGTTAGATGCATTTGAGTGGTCATATGGGAAGGGATTGCATGTTGCTCCCAATTATCTGACAGTCCTGTCTTAGTTAAGGTAGTTGAGGCAGAGGGTGCCACAGCTTCCTTTAGTGATATAGTCTGCTTTTATCACTCTATCCTGGTGCTTTTGCTATGATGTACATGTTCCTTCCATCTAAAATCAGTTTTGATAGCAATAACTTTAATTTAAAAAAAAAAATATTTTCCTGGCTGTGTACACTAATTTTTTTTCTAAAGGATTCCTTTGGAAGGTTAGACCACTGTTTATGTGAAAATTTTTTGTGACAATTTTGTTTATTAAGAATGTACTAAACTGGCTTTTCTGTTTTGGAAGATTGGCATTTTTCATTATGCAAGTGTATTATGTTAATTGAGACAGCTACATAAATTTACCAAATTTAAAATCTAGGATGAATTCAAGGCAATATCGATCAGTGTTTTTAAATGTAATATTTCTAGAGTGTGAGATATTGTTGATCATGATGATAATTTTAGCTAATTTTACGTTCTTTCACAGCCTCATGACTTCGATGAATGCAGATTTGATATTAGTGTAAACGATAGTGTTTGGTACCTCCGAGCTCAGGACCCAGACCACAGACAACAGTGGGTAGATGCAATAGAACAACACAAGGTATGTGTTTTTTCTGATTTCCTTTCTACCTCATTAGATCTAGTGGTGCTTGTAGAGAGTTGTAAGCTTCAATGTACAGTCATTAAAGTACTCAAGGTATTTCTGACAGATAGAAGTTGCAAGATTGAAACAGTGTGTTAAATATGTTCCAAAGGAATTGATTTGCTTATCCTTCTTATACAAGAGTTTAGAGAACTAGGAGCTAACAACTGAACCTTTCTTGAACTCGCTAGCTAGAAAAAGCTTGTATTATGTTTGAGTGACTTTTTAGTTGTTTTGGTTATCCTCTGATTATTGAATTGGTTCTTATCTAGATGTCACAGATGTTAAACTTGTTAGTCTTAGATAGAGTCCATTCTCCTAGGTTATCATTTGGTTTTTAGGCTCATGTCTCTGATATCTTGACTGCTTTAACTGTATCTGATTACTGGCTTTTGTCTCCTTGTCTTTTAAGGCCCTATTGTTCATCAGCATTTTCATTCAGCTGTCCTGATATGTGCCTTATCTCTTCTGATGAACTCTGTTACTTTCATTTTGCCTAAAAGGCCTAAAGATCAGATATTTTTGAAATATTGTCCCAGTTTAAATGAGACACAGGTGTTTTGCTGAGGATGAGTTATGAGAAAAGACTCAAACTCCCCCCTCTAAGCAATTATAAATCCAAAATTAAGAGGCTCTGATTTAAGGAAAACAAATTATGGAAAAGGAAAAATAACAACCCTTTATTAAAAAGTATGTGTGTATTGGCAGAAACAACAAAAGAAAACAAGTAAAACACCCAAACAATACTCCTATACCCACAAATAATCCCCTTCAAAACAAACCAATAAACAAGCAAAGAAAAAAAAGTAAACATTTCAGTTTGTGCCCTTTGGTGCAATTCTAACCACAGTCAACAGGGGGTGCCGTTGGATCACAGGAGATGCAGAGCTTGTAGTGTCCTGTGTCAGTCACCAGGTGGCGCTGTTGGATCACTGGAGATGCAGAGCCTGCAGTTCTTTATGCTGACCAGCAGGGAGCGCTGTGGAATCACTGTCCGTTGCCATGTGGGGGTAACACCCTCCAGGGTGTGTTGGAGAAACCAAAAAAAAAAAAATGGGTTTCCCTCCCCTTCCCAAACACTGGGAAAGGGGGGAGAGAGAGAGAGGGGGGAGAGAAACAACAACAAAAAAAAAGTCCTCTCCAATGAAAAAAAAAATCTCACTCTGTTTGGCTGGTTGAATCGTGCGGCACAGTCCTCTCTCTCTCCCTGATGTGCACAAGGACCACCGCCAGGAAAGAAACAAACGGGAATGGGGAAGGGGAAAAACTTCCAGAAAACAGCTCCTCTCTGATGAAAAATACAAGCAGGATCTGCAGCTGGCAAGCAGGCCGTGAACAACAGAACCCCACACTGAACCTCCACTCCGACCTTGTTCCAACCTCAGCAAGTCTCAAAAACTCCTCCCCCTGTTTCCCAGGAGACGCGAGAAAAAAAAAGTAGAGAGCTCCTCACCCCCTATTTCCTAGGAGATGAGATTCTGAGCAATTAACCAGAAGCCAACTTCTTTTGTGCCCACTTAACAGCTCTGCACACAGTAGGCAGGGGGAAGGGAAAAATTACTACTTAGTTTCTAAGAACCAGCAAAACCATGACAAATATGTAAAACACAAAACATCTATTATGTTCTCAGACACAGGATAGGCACTGCTACAAGGATTTGAGTGTAAGTACAATACGTAGCACAATGAAACTTTTGCATCGGGGTTATGCAGGTAGAATCACAGAGTATCTCAAGTTAGAAGGAACCCCTAAGGATTGAGTCCAACTCCCTGCTCCTTGCAGGGATACCTAACACTAAACCATATGACTAAGAGTCATTCAGATGGTCCTTGAACTCTGACAGGCTTGGTACTGTGACCACTTCCCTGGGAAGCCTGTTCTAGTTACCACCCACTCTCAGTGAAGAATCTTTTCCTAATGTCCAAGCTGAACTTCCCCGATACAGTTTCATACCATTTCTTTGTGTCCTATCACTGGTCACCAGAGAGAGGAGATCAGCGCCTTCCCCTCCACTGCCCTCCTCGAGGAAGGTGTAGATTGTGATGTCACCCCTCAGCCTTCTCTTCTCCAAGCTGACCTCATTTGCTCCTAGTAAATTATAGCAGAGTAGTTGAGAGGCTCAAGAAGTAAGACACAGTGATTATTTGGATGATTATGATCAGATTTATTGCTAATACAGTATCTAAACATTGCTGATGCAGTATCTAAATAGCAACTCTATCATTTATTACAACTCATTATGGTATCATAAGGTTGTGGTCCCTCTTGTTGAGTCACAAGCTTCAGAGAGACCCCCTTGCTTTCTAAACTTCTCAGAGAAGTCTTGATGCAGCTTGGTCCACTTAGTCTCAGATTTGGTCAATAATCTATGACTAGTTATAATATAAGCAGTTTCATCTAGAAACATACAGGTTTACAGAATTGCAGAATTCACAATTACAAAGCAACAAAGCACCTATGGAACTAACTCTAAGATTTTATCTCCGTATTTGACTATGTTGTCCCTAAAGCAGGATTCTTTCACCCAGTGTGCAAGACCCAATAAACACACTGAGTTGAGATATTTGATTTTATTGCAGTTCTACAGAATAGAGTGCCGGGCATCTAACAGAGCCAGTACACCTTTTAGGAAACAGACAGAGTCTTTTATACAAAAAGGTAACAAAGAAAGACCAATACAAAAACAGGTGATTGTTTATTCATGCTTATATAACAAAATTCTTAATGTGCATGTGGTGGTCTTGGTCCAGTTCATAATACTATCATTTACATATATGAATTTCCCAGGGTGTGTGTTTTTTAGCATTATAATCATCTAAGGTAACTTGGGGTTATATTTCCATCCTATCAACTATGACCAAGTTATTATTTAACCTTATACTCTATTACAGTTTCTCCTTGAATGTATTTGAACAATTAGTTGTCAATGAAATAAGAATTTATAGTACTCTGCTCCTGGGGACTCTTCACTGCTCCATTGCTCCACAACCCTGTTGACATGGTTTCAAGACCAACCCATAGTTTCTGTGAACTTTTTGATAATTTTAACTTCATCTGATATCAACCGAATCTTAGCACCTTTTTACTCAAAAGTGAAAAGTGAGTGTTCCCAGTTTTTGGGGTAGACATTACCTGGCAGGCATACAGGGAGAGAGTTGCTGCCTGCAATCTCAGGAGACCAGTTTACCCAGTTGGCCAAGTCTCCAGCAGCATTTTATACCCTTATGCAGGCTGATGTGCATCAAAGTCAATCTCAACCATCTCAGCTCCCCCATTTTTGGAATGTATTAATTATGTGAGCAGTTCTTCCTGCAATACCCACCTGGTGTTCTTACCTTAAGACAAAACACACTGACCATCTGAGACTGTGGAAAGGGAGAGGATGTATGTGTATGAGGAGGGTGCATGTGAAGACCCTACTATCTTTCATTGCTGTCACATAAATCTTGCCCTCTAGACCCTTCACCATCTTCAATAGCTATCCTTTGGATGCTCTCTAATAGCTTTATATCCTTCTTATATTGAGGTATCCAAAACTGCACACAATACTCAAGGTGAGGCCATGCCGATGCAGAGTAGAGCAGAACAATCACCTCCCTTGATCAGCTAGTGATGCTGTGCTTGATGGGCCCCATGACCTGGTTAACCCCTTTGGCTGCCAGGGCACTCTGTTGACTCATATTCAACTTGACATCAACCCAAACCCACAGATCTCTTTCCATGGGGCTGCTTTCCAGCCTCTTGTTTCCCAATCTGTATGTATAACCAGGATTACCACATCCCAGATGGAGAATCTGGTTCTTGCTCTTGTTAAATTTCGTACAGTTGGTGATTGCCCAGCTGTCTCATCTATCTAGATCTCTCTGTAAGGCCTTTCTACCCTTGAGGAAGTCCACAGCTCCCAATTTAGTATCATCAGCAAACTTAATGTACGGTAGATCCTTGCATCCGGATCATTTATAAAAACATTAAAGAGCACTATCCCTAAAATTGAGCCCTGAAGAACCCTGTTGGTATCTAGCTGCCAGCCTGATGTAACCCCATTTACTATAACTCTTTGAGTCTGACCTGTCAGCCATTTGTTCACACAACCTATTATGAACTGGTCTAGCTGTACATTGGACACTTTTTCCAGAAGCATACAGTGAAAGACAGTAACAAAAGCTTTGCGAAAATCCCAAATACCCCACATCTACTGGCTTCCCTTGGTCAACTTAGTAGGTGACCTTGTCATAAAAGGAAATTTAAGTTAGTTAAGAAGGACTTTCCCCTCGTGAACCTGTGCTGGCTGTGACAGGTGACTGCGTTGTCTCTCAAGTGTTTTTCAATAACTCACAGAATAACCTTCTCCGTAATTTTGCCAGGTACTTGTCTCAGTTCAAAATGAGACAGGTGTTTTGCTGAGGATGAGTTATGAGGAAGACCCAAACTCCTCCCTCTAAACAATTGTAAATCCAAAATTAAGAGGTTCCGTTTGAGGGGGAAAAAATTGTGGAAAAAGGAAAGATAACAGCCCTTTATTTAAAGATATATGTGTATTGACAGAAACAATGAAAGAAAACAAGTAAAACAACCAAACAATACTCCTATACCCACAAATTATCCCCTTCAAAACATAGAAATAAACAAGCAAAGAAAGCCAGTCACCAGGGGGTGCTGTTGGATCACTGGAAATGCAGAGCCTGCAGTTCTTTCTGCTGGTCAGCAGGGGGCACTGTGGAATCACTGGTTGTTGCCACGTGGGGGTAAAACCCTCCGGGGTGTGTTGGAGAAACCAAAAATGAGTTTCCCCCCCCCCCCCCCCCACTGAGAAAAGGGAGAGAGAGGAGGGAGAGAAACAACAACAAAAAAAATTCCTCCCCAATGGGAAAAAACTCACTCTTTCTGCTGACCAAATTGTGCAGTATAGTTTTCCTTCTCCCTTTGATGTGCACAAGAACCACTGCTAAGAATGAAACAAACAGGAACAGGGAAGGGAAAAGAAAAAAGAACTCCCGAAACAGTTCCTCTCTGATGAAAAAATCCAAGCAGAATCCACAGCTGGCAGCTAGGCTGAGAACAAAACCCCACTGAACTTCCACTCTGACCTTGTTCCAGCTTTAGTAACCAGCCAGAACTCTTCCCCCCCCCCCCTTCCCGTTTCCCAGGAGACGAGAGGAAAAAAAGTAAGAAAGAAGCTCCTCACCCCTGTTTCCCAGGGGATGAGATTCTGAGGCCATTAACTAGAAGGCAGGTTCTTTTGTGATCCTTAACATCCCTGCACACAGTGGGCAGAGAGAAGGGAAAAATTCCTGCTTAGTTTCTAAGAACCAGCAAAACCATGACACACTGAAGTGACTGACAGGCCTGTGATTCTCAGGGTCTTCCTTCTTATTCTTCTTGAAAATTGGGACAACGTTTGCCAGCTTCCAGTAGTCTTTGAGTACTCTACTATGAATTCCATAAGGTCCCATAGACCGGCTGGTACAGCAAATCCTATACAAGTTCAGGGATGACTGGAAATTTGTTATTTTCACAGTCATGGTCCTCCCGAGGCGAAGAAGGCATTAAATGTCTCTGTTTTGTCTGCGTCCATATTTGTGAGGTGACTGACTTCATCAAGCCACAGACCAATGTTATCTCTGATTCTCCTTTTGCTATTAACACATTAAAAAATCCCTTTTTGCTGTCCTTCACAGTGCTGGCCAGCTTGAACTGCAATGGTGCTCTGTCCACCCAAATTTTCTTCCTACAGTGCTGCATAGCATCTCTATAGTCCTCCTGTGTTGCCTGTCCTTGCTTCCACTGGCCATACACTTTCCTTTAACACCAAAGTTCTAGAAGGAGATCCCTGCTCAGCCAAGCTGGCCTTTTGCCTCACTTGCTTAAGACAATTTTGAATTGCCTGCTCCTGTTCTCTTTAGAGATGGCTCTTAAAAAGTGACCAGTACTGATGGATCCCAGAACCTTCAAAAGCGGATTCCCAGGAAACCTTACTAACTAGTTTCCTGAGCAGCACCAAAGTTGGACTCAGTATTCCTACAGAGGATCTTCTGGATGTTGAATAGAATGTAGGATTATTTTCTGGGTCTTGTAAACTACCCTGTATTGAAACACCTTTTTTTTTTTTTATTCAGCTTGAAAACCACTAAATCTCATTCATGTTTAGAACTATCTGCAGATTGTTACCTGTCCTGAACTTGTGCAGTACAATATTTCCTATAACCAAGTAAATATTACATTTCATTTTCACCCGGTGTACACCAGTGTTAAGATTTTGCTGCTCTTCCATGAACTTCAGTCTTTCTAGCTCTGCTATCTTGGATTTTGGTTTCTTTCCATAAATATTTCTTTCTGCTGCCTGGATTTGGTTCAGTTTCTTTAGTGATTGTGCTCATTTGTTTATTACTTTCTAAAGAATGGTCAGAACGGAGACTGACTAGCTGAGGAAAGTCTAGATCATTTAGTGCTAACTTGATTATTAGCTGAGTGTCCTAGTTATTTGGGCCCAGACCAGTTTATCACTATGTGGGTATAACCAAAACTGTGTATTCTACACCCTCTATGTAATTTCTGATGGACTATTAATAAATGGATCACTTGCAGCAGCTGCCCAGGGCAAACCTGACACCTCAGTCTACAAGGTGTAGAGGCAGGGGAGTGTTTCTTTGTCTTCACACCAATGACTCAGCTGTGATAACTCCCTTCTGCGGAAGCATTAACATCTTTACACCCCGCCTGAGGGGCCATCTCTGCTAATGGACCATAATGGATTGGCATAATAGGCAACTGCAATGACCTAGACCATCAAAAATTCAAAAAACTCCCATGACTCAGAGAGTTAAATCACCCATTGTGAAACTCCTCGCCCTGGGGGAGAACCGCCTCCGGGGTTTGGGACTTCTGGTACCACTCCGCGGATCAAGAGAAGGACCAGAACTTCAACAAGACTGCAATCATTACTTCAAGAAAACTGCCACCATCATCCAGACGAACAGGTTTCCTTTCTGTGGTGGTTTTGAATCTAGGCCTTCCTTGGTGATCAGGTTGTAACCAAGGAACCAAGGTCATGTTCCCAGTATTCCATACAATTTTACGTAAGCAAGAGTATAAATAAGGAGAGAGAGGAAGCTCTCGCTCTCTTTCTTCCGGCGGACCCAAGGTGGAGGTAACTCTACTATCGCTCTGCCCGGGTGAGGGAGTGAGG
>NW_020956719.1:91621-96102 GCF_003031625.1 Empidonax traillii | reverse complement strand
CTCATCTCTAAAATTTCTTTGTTGCCCTCGTTATCATCAAACTGTCTATATTACAGCATTCTCATAGGTATCATGGCCATGTGTCTGTTGCCCCTTAATGCCTGAATTACTGTATGAAAAAATGCATTTCACAGCCCAGTTTGAATAATCTCTTGTTTTCAAACACAGATCTTATATTCCCACATAACCCAGAAAGGTACGTGTGTACTGTTCAAAAGAACTCATGTTGAATGAATAAATGAATTACCAGGAAATACTTCTAGCATCTCATAATTTATAGAGAATGAATATCCGATGCAAATATTGATTAGTTTGTGGGTTTTTTCTCCAGAAATATGGATTATTCAGACATGTAAGGAACACTGTAGGGAGCCTACAAGAAAGATGTGGAAGCAATTTAAAAGAGTATGTAATGACACAACAGAAGGGAATGGTTTCAAACCGAAAAAGAGTAGGTTTAGATTATTAGTAAATATTAGTAAATTATTTATATTAGTAAAAAAATCTTTACTGTGAGGGTGGAGAGGTACTGAAACAGGTTGCCCAGAGACGTAGTGAACACTTCGTTCCTGGAAGTGTTCAAGCTTGGATGAGGCTCTGAGCAACCTGGTCTAGTGGAATGTGTCTCTGCCCATGGCAGGGGAGTAGAATTAAATGACTTCTAAGGTCCTTTCTAATCTAACCTGTTCTGTAATTCTATGATTCTCTGATCAAGTACATTGGAACAAGTGATAACAGTAGACCTATTTTCCAGGCCAAAAAAAAAAAAAAAGTATGTTTTCTCAGCCATGGAAAGGGCCACAAATACAGATATCAAAAGCAACAGAAAAAAAAAAGAATAAATATTGGAACAGAAAACACTTTGAAAGGGACAGTGATCAGGAAAACCTTCCCTTCCACTCCATTCCAACTGAATCATTTGAACTGAAAAATTTACAAAACAGAGATCCTCAGTTTAAGTTCCTCAGATGTTTCACAATTTCACTCTGAATCCAAATCTACAAGAACCAGTAATGTGGTAGATTTTTCACCCCTCACCATTTATGCTGTATACTGTAAGAGAATTTCACGCTCAAGACTGAATAAGAGAATAAAAATCTCTATTCATTAAATTACCTGAAAGTTGAAGTGCCAGATGTAGGGATTTCTTTTTCTTTCTTTTGTCATGTTCTTTGTTTGCTTTTGATATGAAATTTATCCTCCTAACATGATGCTAGTTCTCCCAAGTGATATTTCCATTTAAGGACCTTTTTGATAGTCATTAGCTTTTCAGGGCTACAAAAAACATTGAGAGATCAGCATTTTAGGTCTTATATTTCAATATTTAAATTTAGATTTAACCCTGTGAAATTCAGATGATTTTACTTGCCTGTGCCTATATGCATACACTGGTATTGTTTTTCAACTCTGCTTTATTTAAACAAAAAAATTGTTTAAATTTTCTGGGTTTTTATTAACTATATGGTGATTATGTTCTCAAAAGCCTATAAAGGGAAGTAGATATGTTTCTAAGTGCAGTCATATGCATTTTATTATCCAGGATAGCCAGTCTATTCAATGATTGCATTGCACTTTTTGCAGGATTTAAATGACTGGGCATTAAGAGTAAAGAAAAATAATAAAAATGTTGTCTACATTTAACATTAATTTGTTAATAGCCAAAAAAAAATTTAAAAAAGTTAAGTAATTAAAATCATTGAGAAATGGTTCTGTTTACTGGTGTCTTTGAACTTATGACTTCATTTTATACACATAGACATCCTTTGAGTAAGCCCTTAGATATTTGCTCTCCAATGCCACAGGATTAGGGTTTTGCTCCCTGCACTGAAGAGCCAAGATGTACAGCTGCTCCACCCACAGTGAATTTTGATTCTCTGTTTATTGGAACACATTTTGAGACAAAACCATGACTTACAGATTTGGAATCTGCTGTCTGAAAACAGTTATAGAAACAAAAGTTTTCTCAGATTATTCACAAATGTTATTGTACAATAAAACTCTCTGCATTGACTGAAGCCACACCCAAAATATAATTAGTTTGAAATGTTTCTTAAAAAATTCTTTGTACTATTTCACCACTTCTAATCCAACACATTGTGTTTTTTCTCTCTTTTTGATGTATTTCCTTAATCCATGTGTTCTATTAAAATAGTGCATCTTAAAATAGTTTCTCCTTTGAACCATTTTGCGTTTCAGTATTAGTTCTGCCAAGTTTAAATATATTAAAAAAAAAGTCACAGCAAATGTTAGAAGGAGAAAAAGGTGATTTTTAGACTCATAAGTTTGTATGATAATTCAATTTGGAAGGGAATCACATATCTCTTTCTTAGGTAGTATCCTGGCTATATTAACTATTTCCTATTCCAACAACTTGTTTATGCTCTGTAAGTCGCATAGGAAAGGATGGAAAGGTTTCCTACACTTCATACAGGGAGCAACCCCCTGCCCTATTTCATAGATTATACCTCCAATATCACTGAGAAGCATTTCATTTAAAATAAATTTAAAGAAATTCAGATTAGCAAGAAAATATAAGAGCTTACTTAACCAATATCTGAATGACATCAAAATGAGAGGAATTATTTCCTTTTAACAGAAAGGTTTAATATCATCAGCAAATAGAAGAAACAGGTGTAAGTTTTCTTGACTTGTTATTCAGATGATTGTAGATCGTAAAGTTGTCTATAAAATACCTTCCCTGCTTCACGTTTATTTTATTTTTCAGTGTTCCTTGTCTTCATGAGGAACATAGAAGTGTTTACAACAAATAATTCCAAAATTTTTTAAGAACATTGTAAATATATATAACAAGGAACACCCTTTGTCTCCTCAAGCTATCATTCAACTCATTAATTTTTTTTGAGTCCATTGCATCTCTAGAACATCTACTTTAAACAAGATGTACTCAGAGCTGAGTACATCCAGAATACCCCTACTGGCATAAAGTATAAATCACAGCTATAAGCATAGATGTTTGCTGTGTATTTTGGGAGGTTGAGAACCATGTCTGAAAAAGATAGTTTACTTTACCAGCTTATTGTCGTTGGTTTTTGTTGTTGTTGGTTTTTGTGGTTTTTTTGTGTGGTGTTTTTTTTTTTTTTTTTTTAAATTTCTACCCCTTAGGAAGAGTTAGGAAGATTTGAGGGGTTTTTTTCCGTGTTCAACATCATGGTTCAATTAATTCATTTTACACTCCATTTCTTATGTATCTCTGATCAATGAATAAAGATATATCCAAATTCCAATACTTGGGAGAAGGCTATTAATAAGGAGCTGAACTTCATATTTAGTTCTGGCTGGCTAAGCACCTAAGGGTAGACAAGAGCCAGAATATCATTAGGGGTATATTGAAAGCATAATCATATATTGTATACAGCATATGCCATAAAACAGTCCTCTGAGTGGTTTATGTGCCACCTAAAAAAATATTTGACAAGTATCACTTCCAAGCAGTCACAAAGCTGCATGGAAGCTCAGTTGTGATATCCAGAATAATGGGCATTACAATGTTCATTCACAAATGATCACCTAAGGTTATTGCCAGCTACTGAGTCAGGGCAATAGTTGGGTTATACAGTTTCATTTCAAACCAGATGTCATGGATTTTCCTCTCAGAATTTAATTTTGCTGTCAAAAGGAAGAAATGGGAATCAGTGATCACACTGATATTAGGCTTTCAAGTGATAATCTCCATGACCTGGAATTTACTTATGAAATTTGTGTGCCCCACACTCCTGAAATTGAAAGGAAGGGTATCACAGAATTGCTATATCTGAGATAGCAGCATGTCAAGTAAGGGAAAGCTATATTTGAGGGATGCTTCTATTTAATGAGTGCATACTTGCCTATGTGTTAAATCCAAGTTATGTGTGACTAAGACTAAAGAGAGGAGGTGTGCACAAGATGTTTGTGTAAGAGACCTAAAATATTTTGAGTTTCTTTTAACTTGTTGAAGTAACTTTTTTTCACATCCCCAGTATCATTATAGATAACTTGACAGATTTAATAGTTTTCAACATTATAGAATCATAGAATCATAGAATAGACTGGGTTGGAAAAGACCTCCAAGATCATTAAGTCCAACCCCTGATCCAACTCCAATTACTATAGCATGGCACTAAGGGCCACATCCAATCTTTTTTTAAAAACCTCCAGGGATGGTGAATCCACCACCTCTCTGGGTAGGCCGTTCCAATGCCTGATTACCCTCTCTGTAAAGAATTTCTTCCTAAGGTCTAACCTAAACCTCCCCTGGCAGAGCTTGAGCCCATGTCCCCTTGTCCTATTGTTGGTTGCCTGGGAGAAGAGACCAACCCCCACCTGGCTATACCCTCCCTTCAGGTAGTTGAAGAGAGTGATGAGGTCACCTCTAAGCCTTCTCTTCTCCAGACTAAACAACCCCAGCTCCCTCAGCCTCTCCTCATAGGACTTGTGCTCAAGTCCCTTCACCAGCCTCGTTGCTCTTCTCTGGACCCGCTCCA
>NW_020956719.1:84736-91180 GCF_003031625.1 Empidonax traillii | reverse complement strand
GCCACACTGTTCTTGATGCAGGCCAGGATGCCATTGGCCTTCTTGGCCACCTGGGCACACTGCTGGCTCATGTTCAGCCTCCTGTCGATCAGCACCCCCAGGTCCCTTTCTGCCTGGCTGCTCTCCAGCCACTCTGTGCCCAGCCTGTAGCGCTGCAGGGGGTTGTTGTGGCCAAAGTGCAGGACCCGGTACTTGGCCTTGTTGAACTTCATCCCATTGGAGTCAGCCCATCTCTCCAGTCTATCCAGATCCCTCTGCAGAGCCCTCCTGCCTTCTGGCAGGTCGACACTCCCTCCCAGCTTGGTGTCATCTGCAAATTTGCTGATGATGGACTCAATCCCCTCATCTAAATCATCGATAAAGATGTTAAAAAGAACTGGGCCCAGCACTGATCCCTGGGGGGCACCACTGGTGACCGGCCACCAGCTGGATGCAGCCCCGTTCACCAGCACTCTCTGGGCCCGGCCCTCCAACCAGTTCCTGACCCAGCACAGAGTGCCCCTGTCCAAGCCATGGGCTGCAGCTTTTCCAGGAGTATATTATGGGAGACAGTGTCAAAGGCTTTGCTGAAGTCCAGATAGACCACATCCACAGCCTTTCCCTCATTCACCAGGTGAGTCACCTGGTCATAAAAGGAGATCAGGTTGGTCAAACAGGATCTGCCCCTCCTAAACCCATGTTGGCTGGGTCTGATCCCTTGTCCATCCTGTAGCTGCTGTGTGATTGCACACAGGATGATCTGCTCCATAACTCTGCCAGGCACCGAGGTCAGGCTGACAGGCCTGTAGTTACTAGGGTCAGCCTTGCAGCCTTTTTTATGGAGTGGGGTGATATTTGCCAACTTCCAATCATATGGGACCTCCCCAGTGAGCCAGGACTGTTGGAAGATGATGGAGAGCAGCTTGGCAAGCTCTTCTGCCAGCTCCCTCATTACCCTAGGATGGACCCCGTCTGGTCCCATAGACTTGTGAGGATCCAGATGACTCAGTAAGTCACCAACTATTTCCTCCTGGAATACAAGGAGGCTATTTGGTTTCCTATCTCTGTCTTCCAGCTCCAGAGGCCAGTTGCCTTGAGGGCCACCTGTCTTACTGGTAAAACTGAGGCAAAGTAGGTAGAGCAAAGAGCTCTACCTACTTAAGGGAAAGTCTTTCAGTCTGAATAGAGTACTGTTCCACAAAACTAAGACACTGACACTGGAGGAAAGTAGACACATCCCTAATTACTTTATCAAAGCATTTGCATCTGCAAAACTACCTGAAAGTTTCACAACTAGAAGGCTTGAGGAGGATGGTGCTTATGCATTTCTTGCTCCTATAGGTCTGGGATTATTGCCAGAAATGCCATGGTCATCCTATGTTTCTGTTTCTACATTAAAACTTATCCAGGAATTGCTCCACAGCAAAGAAACAGGCAGCTCAACATGAAAGGGAAGCACATGACGTGCAAATGCAGACTTGATAATTTTATTTAACATTCACATAAATGTTATCTTTAGAGGGAAGAAAAAATTATTATTAATAATCTTCCTCCTTCCTTTGGTCTAAGACATATTTTATTTATTTATTTATTTGTTTAATAAAAAGTAAACAGGAAAGTTACTGCCTTATATGAGAGATCAGATGTGAAATCTATATGAGCTTGCAAGAGTTTAAAAAGTGTAAACTGTTTTTTCTTTTTTAAACAAGTAGAAATCCTCCAAGCAATACTAGCTCTAATAATACAAAAATTTTAAAATAACTATTTTTATCTAGACAGTTTATGTGTCTTGAGCCATGTGCACTCACATGGATTTGTTCTGAAGACTTCTAAAGGCATTGGTAGGAAAATTACCACAGCTGACTCCTAATCAGGACCATTATTCAGTATATTTTTGATTTCATATGCTAATTGGTAGAATAGAGGTATGATAATTACTTTTTTTTTTTTCAGAAAGAAGTCTTCAAAGCAAATGTTCTATACTATCAATTCACAAAGGCTAACCAGATCACTCTGAAAAAAAACCAACAAAGTAGGTTTTTTAATTTAGTGATGAGTTGCGCATGTCACTATGTGGCAACATATTACATGTAAGCCAGAAATTTTAATCACATTTTAGACTAATTGAAAAATAAATAACATGCATATATTCCAAGATGGAAGGATTTAATCACAGCATACAAAACGACACATTTAAAGTACAAATATGTATTTGATTCACATGCCTCAATCTGCATTCTTTTAAAAAGGTAGTGCTACGATTATAGCTTCTTCACAAATTTCCTGAACCTGGTCTTAATATCAATGGTCCACTGACCCCTTAATGGCCCTACTCTAATTGGGCACAAGGTGAAGAGAACACCAGTTAACTTGACCATGGCATGAGGCAAATGGATCATAGAGAAGACCTATAAAATTCACTGTAAACAAAAGATAAGTGATGTGAATACAGATTTAGCTGAATGAATTTGTCCCACATAAGATAGCTTCAAAATATTTATTTTAACTCTAAGCCAAAGAATGGCTGTAATTACAGGTAGAGAATGCTGCAAATGCAACCAAGTTGCTGGTCTAGTGGAAGCAGAAGTAAAATTCCATTAATGTAATCTATAGAACTATAAAACACATATCAGCCATTAGTCTCTATGTTTAAAATAATGGCTGAAGGATTGGAAACATGAAGTTACAGCTGTAACTGACTTCCTCTTTTTACCAGAAGAAGCAATTCTATATGAGAGAAAGGGGAGAAGAGAAATGATCCAGCATCCCCCCAACGAATAGCAAGACTAATTGAGCTGCCCGTAGACATAACGGCAAAACTCTTACTGATATAAACAAAGTTTGGCCTCAATTAAAAAAGTGAAGTTCATAATTATTCTTAGTTTGGTATTTAAAGCAAGTGACTTAGTCAGATGGAATGTTTTTAAAATAAGCCAGTAAAACCAAGCAATGCCACAATGGCAAAAATGTTTACACAGGGTGATTTTTGATATGGTGTATGGCCAGGAATACAAAGGGAAAAAAAAAGGGGGAAACGAGAGGTACAGTCACCACATTGGGTATACCCTGTTTAAGATGCAGGTACTTAAAATTCACCTGCAATGATTGACTGGTCTAGGAAATCATTAAGGCCTGAAGGCTGCCATGTTGTCATCAGTTTTTTGGGATGGTTGAGTATCTGATGTGGGGCATGTCCATAAATGCTCTCTTAATAGGGATAACCTCTATCAACATTCACAGATACATTTCTCCACTTTCTTTAGTTAGGTGACAAGATTCAATAAACAAGTGTGTTGAATGAAAATATGCCTGAGTTAGTCATGGCTTTAGGGGGGAAGGGATGGTTGCTCTGTCTTTGTTGGATGATAACAACCTCATCCATTCACTCCTTTTCTTCCTCTGAACCCAGTGAACATCTGTGTAATCCATGCTAACAAGAGATTCAGGAGGGGAGTAGGGTAATCACCTTTATTCATACATTATTTTTTGGTTTCAGGCTGCCTCCAGAAAGAGAAGGATGTGCATGTCTGGGTCTCCCACATTCCAAGCTGTGGAATGAAAAAGCAGTGCTGTGGTCACCACTTGCATTCATGTGAGTCTGAGGAAGGACTGGGCAGGTACACAGACACCTGGACAAAATCTGGAGATATGAATTACAGCTCAAAGGTGATATCCTTTTAAAAACCAACATGCTTTCTTCTCTACTCTGAAGCATGGGTATTGGTGAACAACCCCAGGAGCTCAGTGCCACTTTGGCACTGGCTGACCTACTGTCATGGTTTTGCTGGTTCTTAGGAACTAAGCAGGAATTTTTCCTTTCCCCCTGCCCACTTCATGGAGGAGGTAAAATGGGCAGTTAAGAAACACAGAAGATGCTGCCAGTAAGGTCACATTCCTAGTTAATGGCCCTCAGAAACTTGCTTCTGGGGAAGGATGAGGAGCTCCTTTTTACTTTTTTTCTCTCCTCTTGTCTCCTGGGTAACAGAGGGGCAGAGTTCAGGTGGTTGCTGAAGCTGGAACAAAGTCAGAGTGGAGTCTGGGAGTGGGTTTTGTTCTCGACCTGGCTGTCAGCTGTGGATTCTGCCTGGATTTTCATGGGGAAAATAATTTTCTCTTTCAGGAGGTTTTTTTCCCCCTTCCCCATTCCCATTTGTTTTTTTCTTGGCAGTGGCCCTTGTGCACATCACAGGGAGAGGGAAAAACTATATCACATGATTTGGTCAACAGGACAGAGTGAGTCTTCCCATTGGGGAGGACTTTTTTTGTTGTTGTTTCTCTCCCTCCTCTCTCTACCCTTTCCCAGTGTGTGTGTGTGGGGGAGGGAAGCCCATTTTTCAGTCTCTCCAACACACTCCAGAGGGTGTCACCTCACGTGGCAACAACCAGTGATTCCACAGCGTCCCCTGCCACCAGCACAAACTGCTGCAGGCTCTACATTTCCAGTGATCCAACAGCATCCCCTGGTGACTGACACAGGACACTACAAACTCTGCATCTCCAGTGATCCAACAGCACCCCATGTTGACTGTGGTTAGAATTGCACCAAAGGGTGCTAATTGAACTGTTTCCTTTTTTTCTTTGCTTGTTTATTTGTTTGTTTTGAAGGGGATTATTTTTGGTTATAGGACTATTGCTTGGTTGTTTTACTGGTTTTCTTCTACTGTTTCTGCCAATACACATACATCTTTTAATAAAGGGCTGTTATTTTTCCCTTTTCCACAATTTTCCCCCTCAATCGGAGCATCCTAATTTTGGATTTACAATTGCTTAGATGGAGGAGTTTGGGTCTTCCTCATAACTCGTCCTCAGCAAAACACCTGTGTCTCATTTAAACTGAGACACCTACTTCTTGAAATATTTTAGGGTCCAAGATGCCTCTAAGAACCTGATCTTTGGCACCTACCCCATAGCCATGAACTGCACTTGTGGGCCAAGACGGAACACTTAGTCCCCAGAGCAGAAGACCTAAGCTGTCCCAGTAGCCTGGGGAGAATTTTTAGTGAAATCAAATTCCTGTCTTACTAGAGTTCACAGAGGTGATTAGGTAAGTGCAATATTCACCTGAGAAGTAACCACTTTTTCATTCTTCACATTATTTCTTACTGTAAGCCAGTGTGGTGGTTTTAATCTAGGCCTTCCCTGGTTGCCAGTTTGTAACCAAGGAAGGGGCAGTGTTCCCAGTATTCCATATGATTTTTACGTAAATTGTGGTATAAATAAAAAGGGAGGAGTGGCCTTCGCTCTCTTCTCTTCCACCGGAGTTCGGGAACAGTGGGTCCCTGCATTGGTCTCGGTCATCTAAGGCTGAGGTCTGCAGCATCCACTGACCTGCCACGTGGAGCCTTGGGGAGTGCTGGCCGTGTGTGTGTCAATCCTGTTTCTTTCTAAGGGATGTGGTGAGATTTGTTTTACTAGTTATTTTACTAGTTCTCTGGTTTGATTGTGCATATCTATTTGGTGTCCCTTTTTGTTTCCTTTTGTCCCTTTTTTCCCCTTTCCCTATCCCTTCGGGAGGTGTTTGGATTCCTGTTTGCTGTGTACATAGCATCTTAACTGTAATATACATAAAATATATTTTTTATATAACTAGCTTAATTTTCAGGTTCTTCAATTTGCATAGTTTTTTTTTCCTTTGCCCTGGGGGAAGTAGAAAGGAGGGAAGAGAAGGGCTGCTACTGGGGGGTTGGGCATTTGGCAGGGAGCCAAGTCTGAACCATCACAGCCAGTCCTCTGGGTCTGTGGTAAAATAGAATAAAACATCCAGATCTGAATAGCCTCGAAGTTTTCAGGACTTAGGTTGAAAATCTATACTACTGTGAGAAATGTACCTTGTTTTCAACTTCAGATAGTTTTTATTTGAAAGTACCTATCCATCTGCAACAAAATACTTTTACAAAAATATCTGAGGGAATTATAGGCATCTTACAACCTGCATAAGGAACCCGCAAAGCAGTGCAGGTTTTCCCATAATCTCATGACAGTGTAGATTCTTTAATAGGCAGAGATAGAATCATGGATCCCTTTGCTGGTTCATTAAATCCACTTCTTAAATTATGTTCTCAAAAACAGAGCTAAAATAACTACAGATTATATACTATACGAATAAAATTAATTAATTTTTCTACTTAGGTCATTGGACAAAACCATATTTAAGTTAAACTTTTTCATTAAAAATGTTTGAATTCAGTCAAGGAAGACCCAAATCCACTGTAGAGTTACTATCACCAGAACTCTAGTATATCTGAAGAAAAGACTGGGTAAAAGCAGTGATAAACTCACTTCAACCTTTCTCTTATCTCCCAACCCTTAAGACCTTGTTCTGTAATGTTTGCCACACAGAGCAATCTAAGACCTCACCCTAGGGTCTTTAGAAGTGCATAAAGAGACTTAGTAGGTAATATGGGCAGTAACACAGTGGAATGTCAATGCGGATTTAGGTTAATGCACAGCTTTAAGCCTCTCCAG
>NW_020956719.1:46363-83828 GCF_003031625.1 Empidonax traillii | reverse complement strand
TTTCTCTTATCTCCCAACCCTTAAGACCTTGTTCTGTAATGTTTGCCACACAGAGCAATCTAAGACCTCACCCTAGGGTCTTTAGAAGTGCATAAAGAGACTTAGTAGGTAATATGGGCAGTAACACAGTGGAATGTCAATGCGGATTTAGGTTAATGCACAGCTTTAAGCCTCTCCAGTCTACACACTGCTCTCAGACTAAGCCTATTACATTGTGGTGTATGTGGCTTAAAAAAGCAAAACAAAACAAAACAGGAATGGATAGAATTCCATTTCTTTAGCTGTTTTTTCATTGTGGCAAACAGCTAAAAGATTATATGTCCATAGATGAAAGGGAAAATATCCTATTTTGTGGGAAGAAATCATCTTTCTCTCTCAGTCTCTTTCTTTTAAACCACTGAAAACCAGGTATGAGGAGAAATTTAAAAAATTCATTCAGGAAGCCAGATTTTTCTCTATAAAGTAAGAGCAAGAAATCCTAGCTTTTCTCCTTCTTTTTAGGGTATGTCTTTGCATTTGTAAATACTGACCAATGAAAATGCTCATATGTAAGACTCCACATGCTATTATCTTCCATGGCATACCTAAGCCAAAGTTTTACAATGTCATGAGAATAGAGAAGGGAGCTGAAAGGTACTGTTAGCACCTTTTAGCTTTCCAGACATTTCTGAGAACGGTTTTCTGATGAGATTCACTCAACCAGTTAGACCCTAAAGTTCCAGTCTTCCTTTTCAGTCAATACAGGAGCGTCTTCCTACCAGGTGCTGGCTGGGCCATATTACTCTCATTAATCTTCTCCTTGTGAGGGAGACAGCAAGAGGTGGTTTGGTTCCTTACATCTGTGTTTTAGACAGGTACCTACATGTGGATGAGCTGAATCCAAACCTCAGCAGATGCAAAAAAACCAGTATGTACAGATAGGTTCATATGCCTTTCCTCCCTTTGTGAGTATAGTACTCTAGATATTTTAACTGCATAAAAACAAGCTTATATTAGGCTCTTTGGAATTTATTATTTAGAGTTGAAACTGACTACGATCTGTGGAATGAATTATCTAACTTAATAAATATGTCATTATCTTTCCATCATATAGTCATTGTATTTGTGCTCAATTACATGTTTATATTGTGTTTGCAGTAGAAGGAATGTCTTGATGAGAATTAATATTAATTTCAATAATTAATTATTCTAAACTCAGTTTTTACTTTTCTTTCTCTTGCCTTACAAGATCAGACATCTTGCCAAGAGACTTTTACTACTTTACTAGCTAAAAGTTCTTTCTTTAAAGAAATTCAGAGAAATATTTGCTGGAAAAGACAGCTGAAAGATGGTTCCTTTTTTTGCTCTAGAAACTACTTTTGCACATTCTCATGCTGCTGCACTTGGGACTTCCAATCAAGATCAAGGAATGTTTCCTACTGTTCTGGGTTTGTATTAATTATTCTGCACATCTGTTTCTCCCAAACAGAGAGCACAGATATGAATGTTCGTGCAAAAGTGGGGTGGTCTCTAAATGTTACCTTGCTCTCAGTAGGTGAGACTTCTCCATAACTGTTCCTAAATTAAAGATAAGGATCAGGCCACAATGGATTTTTTCTTCCACCCTCATGGAACTGCAATGATTAAATTTTGGATTTTTCTCTAAAATGGCAGCATTCTCTGGTGACCAATAACACAGATTACTTTCACTGAACTGCTATAAAAACACTTTCTAATCTCAGCCCTACAGCGAATTGTGCTGTAGATGATAAAGCCTTCTCTTACTATTACAATCAAGTTGAGCTGACCCGGTACACAAAGGATATGAACAGAAACACATGCCTTATGTAATGGTTACACATGTAATTAGTTTTCCATAGACTGCATTTCAGCCACAATTTCATCATTTTCTCCATTTTTGTTGAATCCCTGTTGACATCTCAGTAAGTTTCTTCCATCACAGACAGACACTTTTACGCTGGTTGGCTGGTATAGCAGTATTAATAGTTTTCATGGGAGCTGCTGTACAGAAAAATGTGTGTACTGTTGACCACAAAAGTGAATAAAAGGCAATTTTCTTAAAAAAAAGAAATGTGTCAGAATCAGTTTGTGCACCACTGTATGAGCCAAAGTCGTCTGGAGTGGAATGACTGCTCAACAGCAGAGACAAGAAGATATACGGTTCCTGGACCAGCAACTGGCCCAGCTGTGATAGGACCCATCTGCAGTGGTAGCAGCTGGGATTCAGTTTCCCATTCACTTGGTTTATGTTATCAACTTTATTTTAACTGAGCTACCAAGACACTGATTTAATGATCACAGAACAACTTGATCATTCTTAGGTAAAGGAATGTCTCCCCTCTCTCTTTTACCTGTTTTCCTCTTACCCTCTTTTTCTCTCTCATCAATTTCAGGTTTTGCTGGCATTTTCTTTTTCACAATACAGATGAAGAACTCTCTTAACAAAAAAAAAAAAAAATCTGATAATAAAGAGATCTGTTCATCATCTTTGTAAGTTTAATGATTTCCCTGCCAAGGAATTGAAACTAAAATCTGAAGAAAAAAGGAGAGGCTGATCTTAAGAGCTCCTAATATTCAATCTGTCTTTAATTTCACTTTTATTAATTCCATCATACATACAGGCCCAAGAAATTTGTAAAAATTTAGAACAGAAAAACTGCTAAATAATCAAATTCAAGATTTTCTACATAGAGTCCTGCGGATGGTTAGAGCAGTACCAAACCATCTCTATTGACCTGACCAACAGAGGAGAGATACTGTTGCAGGATCAGAAAAAACAGAGCTATACCATATGCCATGTACTCAAAGCAATTTCCTGGGACACAGCACCACATTAACAGAAAGGCATTTTGAGTTACCAAAAATAGCTTAGGCACATTCTAGTATGTTTTCCAGTAGAGAAGTGAGTCATCATCCTAAAATTTAGCGTCCTAAAAATTCTTCTTTCAGTAAAAGAGATGTTGACACATAGAAGAGGTAACGTAACCTGACCCACTGAAAGAGGTGACAGAAATGGAGAATATTTACACATCAGCCAGAGGCTGCAGACTGACTGCACTACAGTTTACCAGGAGGAGCTACTCCTATCATCTCTAAGCTGGTGCAATATTTCAACCAGCTTTCAGTACTTTAATAAATTCAGTGTGCAAAATTAGTTTAAAAGTGGTTCTTGATTTCACATCAGCTCATTCTCAGAAATCTATTTTATTTGACAATATACTTGTTTTTTGAAGGCGTTGGACTGCATGTTTGGCACAATGAAAGGGATATTATTTTTGGCACAGGTCTTTTTAGCAGTAACAGGATAAGATGCAGTGATGCAGCCAAAGGATTCAGAAAATCAATTCTGCTTGCTATTGAATACTAGAGGTTTATTCAGTAATTTTCCTATTTTCAGCAGCAAAACGAACCATGATATAATTTTTTAGACAAACACTTCACAGATTAGATTATAACCCCAAACCTGCAGTAAGAATGCTGTCTCACCTAGAATAAAGGATATCTCAGGCCTCCATTGGATTCTTTTCCTAGATGGCTCAATTTATTTTACCTATGAATAAGACATATAGAGCACCACCATAGCTGGAGAAATATTTTACTCTGTGCTCTGGAGTACTTGCTCATTTTCCTTCAGTTACATGTGTAAAATAAAAACACGTGTTACAAAAGTCAGCGTAGGTAACTGAGAGACCATTTTCTACTTTTCACTATGAGTGGTGATGGCTGAATTGCATTGATTGTTTAATATACTACTTGAATTGATAATATTGATTTATGACCAATATAACCATCACAGTATTCCCCTGAATACAAAAAGTATGCACCAATAATTTTTTCTTTATTTTTCTATTGATAATCTCTGAGATGATCCAAAGAAGCAAATGTATAATCATGAAGACCTACCATTAAAAAAACTTACCCAGATAATGCAAAAGTAGATGGGTTATTTAACTCTTCCTGTGCCAAGAATGAGCATATTTTATTTCTGTCCCCTTTCCTGTCTTTTACCCATAATGTTTTGCTCCATTTTAACATTTTCTACTTTTCTGAAACTTGTTTCAATCTTTCTAATATGATTTAGGGTACATGCCCCTGAATATAAACGAGAGGCATCAGAGGTTCTTCCCCAGTCACTGAGAAGTGCTTTGAGTGTCAAATGGAGAGTTTAAGCTAATGAACATGTTTGAAAATTAAGGGTATAAATATGTAGAATCATAGAATTGTAGAATCATAGAATCACAGAACAACAGAATGGTTTGGGATGAAAGATACTTTTAAGGAAACTGTGAACATAACTGATACAGCTATATACTAAGAATGACTAGAAGAAACCTCTCTTGACATTTTTAATATTGTATTTCTTTGAAAACTCATGTAAATATTTTAACAATTTGAAAAATTAAATATCTTACAATTATTATTTGTCAGATACAATCAGAGAACAAACTCCATAGGATGCTGCATGATTTTTTTTAAAATTACAGTTCCAAGATAGGGCACTTTAAATAAACAGATTTCTCCTTCATGGTAAAATGTTACAGATAAGTACTGCTCTAATATAATGTATCTGTCTCCTTTATACTGCCTTTTAAAATAAATGCCTACATTCCAAAATTATTTTTGTTATTGAAACATGTTGCAGACTTGGAAGTTGATAAATCAAAAGCAGCAAAAACTCCTTAAGCCGAGGCAAGAGGTCAGAAAATCAAAGGTGAAACTAGTATCTTGTCAGGCTGTCTTAGGCAATGCACATCCTGCAGTTATCATCCTACAAATATTACATATGTGAGTTGTCCTACTAAATGAGGTTGTGATTAATACTATAAATAAACTGTGGGATCAGAATTTTTGTGTGTAAGACTCATCTTCTCTGATTGTCAAATATATTCACTTTTGACCAAATCTGAATCCCTGCATAGATTTAATCTGTGCTTGCAGACTGAATTATTAGTTTCTTAAGATGCCGTATTTTCTCTCTTGAGTCTCTCTTACAAGCATAATTGTTCCGTCTACCTCTATTAATTCTCCTTGAAATACTGTAACTGGAAAATCTGAAAAGGTCACAGAATATGTCTAAACTTTAATTTGAACTTTGGAGGTCTTCCACGTCATTTCACTTCTCTGTGGTACATGATTAATAATTATCTTGTGTTACAGAAAAATGCATGAACATGAACTTCCAGTAGCCTTTTAATATCTGGTTTTGATAAAATTTTTGTTGCTCCCTTTGAATTAAAGTGGTTGGAGGTTAATAGGTTTGGTTGTTTTTTTTTTTTTTAAATTATGAAAATATATCTTAAATTTTCCAGAATAGAAAAAGTAGAAACATTGTACTGAACACAGTAGAAATAAATGTTGCAGAATGTTTCTGACATGTATGTATATCAAATGTAACTTCAGTCTGAACATTTAACCATATTTAATTTACTTTGACCAAGTATGATTTCAACAGACTGTATTAAATGTATTTTCCTTGCAGAGAAAAAGTTATCTAGGGAAATACTTGGTTTCTCATTTAGATTTCATCTGTCTATCTAAATGTACATACATAGTAGGCAGTAAAGCTACCCATAGACTGGGAAGTACAAATAGTCATTTCCATATAGGAAATTGCTAGAAACACATTAATTATGTTTTTGGTATGACTCAGTCCTGGCAGGTGCTTTAGTCACTTGCTTTCAAAACAAATATATTGCAAACAGTTAAGTTTACACCTTTGGATTCTTCAGCTTTTATATAGAGTAGTTAAATACGATTGCTTCACTCCTAATAGTCTGTAGTCTCCAGGGTTTTTTAAAAACATCACACACACTAGCTAAAGCAAAAGTAAAATAATAAAAAGTCGCATAACTCATTAAATGCGACCTACAGTAAAATATTTCTTTCTTGTGTTCATCTGGGATATCACGTACCTCTTGTCCTGTCATGGGGCACCACTGAGAAAAGCCTGGCTCTGACTACTCTGATTCTCTCACTAAAAACAAGTATTTCTGATGCTGAAGATTTTTTTGCTTCAGAATTATTTTTTGAAAATCAGACTGCCTGGTAATGATTTAAAACATTTATTCTCACCTGACTCAGGACATCTGAGAGATAACTCCCTCAGTCCTGGAAGCTTAACTTCTGCAGAAAATGGACAGAGTGGGAACCTTTGGAAGATTTGTCACACCAGAGCATGACCAGCAAGCCTGGACACGCCCTGTTCTTTCCACTGATTACATGAGAGCACCTGTGTGGACCTGGCTGACACCTATCCTCTCGATGCACTGATTTGCAGAAAACAGATTCAGAAATCAGTGCATATTCCAAGCAAATTTTCAACTGTATTTATCTTATAGATAAGTAGAATCCAAAAAAATATTTTGAAATACAATTTCCTATAACTCCATTGATCACCAGTGCTCTAAAAATTAAACATTAAAATGAAGGGAAATTACAAGAGCTATTTCTATGAAGTTAAGTCATTTGCATACCGTATAATTCAATTGTATAATATGGTTTTAAAGCTTAAAGGAGACATATTAACATTAAAACTAAATAGAGATATCACAATAATTCAACTTGCAGGTTGGTTACACCTGTCACATTTACTTTTTCCACAAAAACTAAACAGTAAGTCTGAACTGACCGGACAGTAACCCTCTAATCCACTTATTTTCTATAGATTAAAGTAATTTGAATAACTGGAATATTTATTAATTTATATTGCCACATTTTTGAAAGCTGGATTGAGAAAGTACTTTGGGAGAAGAAAAAACTTGCCTCATAGTTTCCTTTCTTTAAGGATAGCTTTTATTTAATTAAACAGTGTGTAATAGGAGAGAGGAAATAAGGTAGAAATTAACAGGTTAGTCTGCAGTTCCTGTCAGATGTAAGGTGGTGTGGATTGTGTAGTAATATTCAAAAATCTTAACATTTCAAAAATCTGTCATGGTAGATGTGGTTATGTTCTTCAATTTGTGTGCAGAATATATCGTCTTGGTGATTAGGAGATTTCCTGTCCACCTTCTACATCAGTAATCAAGGACAAAATACAGGAAAGAAGCATTGTCTTTCTTTCCTGTGAGTTTTCTAGCAGACCTTACAATTCATCAGAAGATGAGGAGAAGGCAGTTAGGAGACAAAGAAAAAACTTGCAGGATGCAAACAAATCCTAGGAGAGTCACAGCTCAAGTTGCCTCTTCACTAAATCTATCTAATTAATTTTAAAATGTAAGAAGTAGGAGAATGACCCAGATCAGAGAAAAAATCTCTTTCCAAGAGGAAGGTTTTCAGATTGGGATAAAATGATCCACATCACAGTGGTCTGAAGAATTTGGGGGTACCATCCTTCCTAACAGAGCATGGGCCCACAGTAATGTGAAATACAAATATTTGGACTTCTTGAAAAACCCTGTGTATTAGTGTGCTTTTTTCTTACAGCTGAGGAAAAAAAACACAGATATATATAGCAAAAAGGAATAGAAGGAAATTTGGTATCCAATTTACTCTATTATCTATAGATGATGTTATTCTTATCAGTATTTTTTTATGCATACTTTTACTTGGAATAAATTTATACACTTACTGGATAAATTATTCCACATGCCTATGACTGTTAGCAGTAGGAATATTTTTGCTCCTGTCCCATTCAATCTCAGTTTCTGCAATACAAACCTGTTATTTCTAACTGGTAGCACATAAAAAGGGATCTTTTTATTCATTTCTGTATTTGATTGATACACTGAAGACAGTTATCATGTTCCCCCTAGTAAGCCACGCATAGAATTATAGAATCATAGAATAGATTGGGTTGGAAAAGACCTCCAAGATCATCAAGTCCAACCCTTGATCCAACCTCACTGTGATTACTAGATCATGGCACTCAGGGCCACATCCAGCCTCATCTTAAAAACCTCCAGAGACAGTGAATCCACCACCTCTCTGGGTAGGCCATTCCAATGCTTAATCACTCTCTCTGTAAAGAACTTCTTTCTAATATCCATCCTAAACCTCCCCTGGCAGAGCTTAAGCTTGTGCCCTCTTGTCCTACTGCTGATTGCTTGGGAGAAGAGACCGACCTCACCTGGCTACAATCTCCTTTCAGGTGGTTGTAGAGAGTGATGACGTCTCCCCCGAGCCTCCTCTTCTCCAGACTAAACAACCCCAGCTCCCTCAGCCTCTCCTCATAGGACTTGTGCTCAAGTCCCTTCACCAGCCTCGTTGCTCTTCTCTGGACCCGCTCCAGCACCTCAATGTCCTTCCTGAACTGAGGGGCCCAGAGCTGAACACAATACTCAAGGTGTGGCCTCAGCAACGCAGAGTACAGGGGAAGGATCACTTCCCTGCTCCTGCTGGCCACACTGTTCCTGATGCAGGCCAGGATGCCATTGGCCTTCTTGGCCACCTGGGCACACTGTTGGCTCATGTTTAACCTCCTGTCGATCAGCACCCCAGATCCCTTTCCACCCGGCTGCTCTCCACCTGGCATGTTCAGTAACTCTCCTGAAGCCCTTTTTTATCCCCAGGCTACTCATTTTCTGTGTTCTTCTCTGGTTTCTGCCCAACTGGTTCACATCCTTTCTTAATTATAGTACCCAATTAGTGCTCCAGCTGAGTCTTCAAGAGCTTCAAGAAGACTTGAAGGACCACTTAAAGTGTTGTGCAGACAATATGCCTCACAAAGTGCCTTTTGTGCATCACTATTGGTTCACATTGTGCTTGTCCTCCTCAATAAGCTCAGTTCCTTTTTTGTTGTTAGAAAGCTTCTCCTTAGCCAGTTCTTCCCAGCCTTATGTTTGTGCAGATGGCAGTTCCTAAAGTATACCTTACCTGAGGAAATCTATTACCAGCTCAGAAACCCAGAACCTGTTGTGCAGACCCAGAGAACCAAGACTGACTCAAATATTAAAGAAAATCAGGCTTTTCTACACTGGGAGAGGTAAAGGCTTGAGATCCAGTGTCTCAAAGGATGCTATTCATGCAGACCAAAGAGGGCAATTAGTGCAGGTTCCCTGTAGTCATAGCAGGGGTGGAAGGAACACAACAACAGAATTCATAACAGTGAACAGAAGCATGGAATTCATACCTATATTGGGAAACTTTCATAAAATAAAGTTACATCTCAGGATAAAAAGGGAGTAAAGGACTTTGGGAAAAGAGAGATAACTCACCCTTCTCTGGAGCTACCCTTTCACACCAGAAATTCATTTTCAATTCATTTAGTGGAGACAGATTTACTAGAAGAGGCTAGGGGAGATGAATCTTTCCTTTTCAATCCCCTCCTGCACACACAGACACATGGAGGTTGTCACAGGACACGCTCCTCGTCATGGAAGACAAACTCCATTTACAGTTGCTTCCCAATCATGCTATGGCCCTGTTATCAACCCTCTCCCTCCTGTAGGTGAAGTCATTGTTCATATGTAATTCTAACAACTTGTCCTTCAGAGGGGTAAAGTGCATAATTTAAGTAATAATCCTTCCTGCCTCATGTCAGATTTTGTAATGATGATCGTGGCCAAAGGAATGTTCTAACAGATTCAATTCTAAGATTTTAATTTTCTTTCCCTTTACCACTTTTTTCCTCTTCTCATCTAGATGTAATCACTCCATTCTGAAACTTTACTCTCTGTGGAGCAGATAGGGAGAGGTGAACTTACAAGCCACTGAAGAACAGATTCAATGTGTAATGTATGTGTAATGGTATTTTTAAATATAAATTAAAGTCAGGAGGAGGGACAGATTGCTGCCAAATGGTGAAGGCTGCAACTGGTAGTGGAAGAACTATTTTCATGCGTTTAAGAGAAAGTGCTGAAGTGCTGAAGAGTTTTATAATCTGTTTTATAAAAGTATTTGACAATATCCTTCTAGCATAAACCTGGCTAGAATAATTACTAGATTCCTTGGCTGTTCTCAGCAAGTGAAAATAAAAGCTCCTCCTTTCCCTGTATGAAGGGTCATGATTTCTGCCCTTTCAGAGGGAATGAACTCATTCTCCTCCTGCTCATTCCATCATATGGCCTCCTCCAGGCAGCTCAGAGCCAAATGAAATGCAAGGGTTTTCTACTTGTGGTTCTTTGTCCCAGTGCTTAAAAAGGGCTGCTGGGCCCTTTCTCTACTGCTTGAAATTTGTAATGAGCCTCTGCCAAAGCACAGGCCAGCAGTTTGCCCAAATTCTTTTCTTTGACTTAATCCTCCTGACAGGCAAAGGTCCAACACCTCCTGAAGATCCTCATTAAGTACGTCTGCCCTCGTTCAGTCAGGTGAACACTGTATGTTGATGAAATAGCCCAGAGGAACAGATTGGGCACAGCTCCTATTACTTACACTGAAGTATCGCTCTATGAGTCTTGGCAGTCTTGGCAGTGAAGAGTGTTGTTTCTGAAACTCCCGCTCACTAGGTGGACTGCTGCAGCTCCAAGAGCATTCCAGCCATCTTCTTTTGGAAAGCAGGACAGACAACTGTCAATAAACAGCTACAAGTCACTTGAGTGTATACTCTACTTTTATTGCTCCATTAATGATGTATCAGTAAAAGATTCTTGGGTTTTAATGAATACCCTGCAAGACGACGTAGAAAAACTCTAACTACCAAATGTATGAACAAGCTCTTACATCAGATGTTTGGGATTGCTCTTTTAGAGAGGAGCCTTTGACACTGAAAAGGTTTCAGAAGATCTAGGTAGCCAACATATGACAGGTGAAATGCTTCATGGCTGCAGAAATAGGACATCAGAATTGTCCTCCCTGACTTGGCAGAATGCCGTGTGGTGTGCTAGTACAGCTTACACTGTAACAAGGGTTGGAGTACTCATACATCCTTTTTTTCTTCAACTAGTTGTTCATGTGACTGTGGAAGAGGAAAGTCTTGTAGTTTTATCTGTTGAACACCTGGGGAGGCCCAAGGTCATGGCCAAGTGCGGGTTTTTAGTTTTCCAGAGCGTGATTATAGGGAGTGCTGCAAAGCAAGGACCATTTTTCAAAGCCCCTCTTTTAAACACTGTGTTAGAAACTATAGAGGCATATAGCAGGTATAGAATCTCCATTTTAAATGTGGGTGTGGTAGAATACAAATTTTCTGAATCTCCCATAATTTTCTAAATTTAAGGTGAGTAAGCTACCATAGACCCAGCTGCGACTGAATTACAAAGCACCAGTACTTGTGAATGGGAAAAAAACATTAAATAGTGGTCACAGACCCCAAAAGATATCACGGACATCAAACTGGTCAAATACTTGCAACCTCACTATTTTTAATGAAAAAAGTTTTCTCCAAAATATTTAAGTGTATAATCCTACAGGAATAAACTGGATTTGCCCAAAGCAGTCAAGCTGTTTGATCACCTCTCTTCAGCCTTCCCATTCCCCACCAAAAGGATAACATTACTTGAATTTTGTCTTAATTTTCAAAAGCCTGTAATTGCACCCTGGTGAGTTATTTACTTAATACACCTTGACAAAGCTGTACTAGGTCAAGAGGAAGACTCTTCCAAGCATGCAAAAACCAATTTTCTTTCAAACACTAGTAGAATAAAACCTCCTAGAAATAACTAAGGTCCAGGATGAAAATCCAGCAAAAGGAGATCCTTCTTTCCTATGGCTAGAGGTCCCTTCACCTTGACTGAATGCTGGAGGACATGGCTTACTTATTTTCTAGATTTCCTGCCTATTAAGACTCCCTCATTAGTGAGAGGAACCTACTGAGCAATGAAACCACTCCAAAAATGTTTTCCAGTGTTTACTGGAAAAACTGGCCAAGAAATCATGGGCAGGAACTGCAGGGTGACCTTCTGCACTAGCTCTGCCCTTCACAGCAGGACAGCTGGGTAAGCTTCTTTTTTATTCTGCTAATGAAACCCAGGTCAACTGTATCTTTTTACAAGTCTGTCTGACTGGACATCTAAGCAAAAAGGCTCAAGCATCCCAGCATTTTAAAATTCATTAAACAGAATGACAGAAGTGTGGTCAGAACTCGCACAAAATTCTATTCTTTGATTCACAGATCAACACCATACAGAACTGTTCCAGCAAAGTCATTAACAATAGTTTTAAAAGGGAGTATCTGCACCTCCTAAAACTACTTCTACTGGCCAACCCTAAAATACCTTCCAAGAAAGAACTATACTTTTATATTTTAAAAAGAAACAGGTCAGACTAACCATTTAGAAAACTGAAATGGGTCATTTTGTTAAAGGAAACACTGGATGCTGAAAATCCCAAGGCCTACATTTCTGTTCCTGCTATAGGTTTCTGCTACAGGTTTCTTCACCAGTCATTATTATATTTACCCCAGTAAGACTCCCAGGTAGGACTTAATTTAAAGCTCCAGCATTTTAGGTACAGCACATTTAACAAAAAGATGACTCATGCACTAAAAAGGCTAAGTTTATCCTTACAATGATGTTCTTGAGGATAATCATGAATATTTCACTTTATCTGCCATGAAAAACAGAGGCAATAAAACTACCTCCTAGTATGGACTTTGAGGTTAGGAAATGCAGTTCATGAATATTTGGCAAGTGCTTGATCTTTAAGGTGCAGGAAACTAGAGAAGCATAAAAAATTATGTAGACTTTCCCTCCAGAACAAAATAAGTATTGCAAACTAATTATGTAGCACATGAAGCTGTTACAAAATAAGTGATTGTAATATTTTGGATTTTTTTCCAGACAAATATTGAATAATGCTGTGACCCCAGGGTGTTTTAGTAACTGAGACCACATTCCTTCACAAGTCACCAAAGCACAATTTTTTATTAATAATTATTCTACAATGTTCATTAAGTTATAGTAGTGCTGGAAATCTCTCTTGTACACCCTCACTGTTAGATCATCAGTTTGACAGTGAAATACCCCAGATCCCAAACCAGCTCAGTAAAATATATGCATTTCAGTAGACATTAAAATTAGTTGGTCCTCAACCAGGTCTCTCTGGCTTATCAACAGCCAAAATTTTACAGCAGATGCATCTGCTATTGAAGAGTTCTGTTTGCCAAAGTGTTCTTCTGGCTGGGATCAACCCCTTGAGTGCTGTGCTGGAAAACTTGCCAAAATTAGTGGGTTTGTACTACATTCTGTCTGTTCCTTGGTTTTCATTTCTATCCTGGTCTTCTCTCCTGAAAAAGGTCAAGGAGTTAAAAAATTCGAACACATAATGTTCATGTGACATATTTACATAATAATCATATCTTCTCACAAGTTCAGTCTTTCCAATGTTCTAAATGAAATTATGTAGGAGAATAAGTTTGGTAGCAAACTTAGTCTCCTGCACATTAAGCTGTGTCCAGTCACTAAATGTAACAGTATAGAAAGCAACTGCTATAACAACCTGTACAGTATTTTTTCCTTCTTTTTTTCTTTTTTTTAATTTTGATTGGGTACTAATTGAAGACCTTCTACATTCTCTGTTTCAAAGTATTCCACATTAATATCCTCCACATGATAGCAAAGGGGTTGCAGACCTATGCAAAAGAAAAAATGTGACTGACAGTATTTTATATAGCTAATCCAAAGCTTACTAAGGTCAATCAAATTCTTTGCTTTGGCTTCTGTTGATTTTGGGATCAGAATCTACATCAGTGCTTGAGAAATCCTAAAAGTTTATTTTAAATAGGAAAGGATGAACTGCAAGCCAAACAATTTATTCATGAGAGAGAGACAGCGAAGGAGAGGGAGAAAGAGAGAGAGAGAGAATAGCAAGGCAGAGATTATTCTTCTTTTGATGCTATGGACTGTGGAAAAACAGTTCTATTCATAGCTTTTTTAAATAAATAACTCCATTGCCAATCTCAGAAAAAAAAATAATGATGATATTAAAAATAATTATTATTATTATTGTTATTATTGTTCATGAGAAACAATGCTAAACACAAAGAAATCTCATACCTTCCAAGGCAATAAACACTGTGAAGTCTTAAACATGTGATACTGTGGTTTTATAATTTAGAATTTCTGCCGTTTGGTAATTCCCATGAAAATAGGAATTTTGGACACCCAAAAAGCACTCTGGATAACACATGTATTTTGAGATCTGAATTTCCATTGTGTACTGAATTTATCCCAGCATTCCTTGTTGAAAGCAGCAAGATAACTGGATCCTACTATCTGTTCAGCTCATCTCAGAGATTATGTTCTTCCTTTGCTTTGTCTGGCTCTATTTTCCAAGACCTGTTTCACATTAAGTGGAGAGCTCCTGCCTTTGGAACAGCTACTGGAGGATTTAAAAGTTCATTCCAGCAAAGAGTGATTCAAAAGCAGATTCCTGTGTGTTAATGGACTCTTTCTTCCTCTTAAGAAAACAGTGGAGCACAGATTTTCTCCTCCCACATCAGACCAGTGATACTGCATCTTGTGTCTAACAACAGCCAGCTATGGGGGTGCATCAGACAAAAGCACAGTGGGCAATCAGAGACACATGAACCCATTGAGAACTTTCCCCAGGCTCCAGCCACCAAGGAGTTGATTTACATTTTAATGCTTGCAGGTTTTATGCTCTTAACATTATGGCTTACAGTTCCATGGGTTGATTACATATTTTTAAATTACTTTTAATCCGGCTGTTCTCAGATTCAGTAGAAGTCCCCTATTGCTGTAATATAAGAGGGAATAAATATCTTAGTTACCTCTTCCAGAAGGTTAAGTGTGTTTTTCTTCAGTCTCACCTTATGTATCTATGTTAATAGGAAACAGGTCCAATCTACTTGATATTTCCTTTGTCTAAAAAAGTCTAAAGAAAGCACTTTAGATTTTTACAGCAACGTCGTATGCCTTCGTATAATCTTATTTCTGTGTGTATTAGCATAAAATGAATATTTCAGCTTATAGAAATATAGAGAAAAGTCATGTATTTATCCACTGGCACTGTAATCTCTTACCTTTCACAAGCCTATTTGATTCTTACAAGGTTTGTCTGTCATTGGACTAATGCTACTGCGAGTCAGTTCACTTCACAGCCTGAACTTTCTCACTGTTTTGAAAGGGTTTTCAGGCATCCCAAGTTTTGATTGCTTTTGAATGATATGTGTCACCACTTCATTATACCATAAGCTTTGCCAGCCCTGAAAAGCAAACAAACAAAATGCAAAATCAATTGTATGTTTCTTAAGGCCCTCTGCTGCTAATTATCATGCAGCACTTTTCTCCTCAGGAAAAAAAAAAAAAAACAAACGTTTAAACAATATCACATTTCTTCAAATTTAATATTTTTTCCAAAGACATACTCTTTGGCAAAATGAAGACTATAACTCCTGCATGTGATTTAAAGGATAAACAAAATAGGGGGGAAAATCTGCTAGTTCAATAAAATAGTTCTGCCAGAGGAAAACCATAGCTAATGTCAGATTAGCGTAAAAGCCTACTTGTGCTACTTGTGCCTTGCCTTTCCTTGAGGCTACCTTTCACAGCAGGATTGTGGGCTTATCTCCAGAAGCCTACCTCCCACTTTAACTCCTCATTTTTGAACAGTGTTTCCTCTCCCTGCCTGTAGTAACTTAGTCACAATCACAGAAATGCATAAATCATGTGGAGTACAAATCTTTATTTTTCTGAGTAAAAGTGAGAAGCTGAAGTGCAAGCTAAGCGCAGGACACCTCTCATGGCAGCCCCTCCATGGAGTAGTTCCCCTCCATGAAGTATGGAAACTACCTATGTATCTCTACTGCCAAAGAAAATAACTGCCTTTTTTAAAAAACGTTATTATTAATCAGTTTTACAGTCTCTACTGTGTATTCTAGTAAACACAACAATGTTGTCACTGCCAATAAATCCATACAAAAATTATTTACCTAGAATTATTTGTACATCAAAAGTTGTCACAAGAAAGTTCATCTGTTTGGAGTTACCGAGCTGAAAGAAGAACTAACATTAAGGACACAGAGTATAACAATATCAACCATGGTTACTGACTAATACCCCCATAAAACAAACTATAATCTGTTCTAATCCTAGCCCAGACTTAGAAGAAAACCCCAGTCTCTCAAAAGGACAGTTGACACTATGACATTTAACAGCTATGAAGTTAGATATTTAATACATATAAAAGCTCCTGGTTACCCATTAAGAATGTTTTTCTAATAATAAAGTAAAATTGTATATTTTTCTTTATTTATTACTCTTAAGTATACATTTTTAAGTATGCATATGTATGTGTCCAGAAAAGATAATAGACCTTCCTTGAATCCAAAGTTTAAGGTAGAGCTCCTTGGGATATTAGGGCCATCATTATCGAGTGTTGGTACTTAAAACATGGAAAACGGTATTCAACAACTGTTAAAACTACATCTAATATTCAGTAGTGGATTCAGAGACCTAATCTTCACTCACATTCAGAGGAAAATTTGCCTTGGTGTCATATAGGTTTTTATTTTATTATAATATTTAATTAAAAGCTGGATGGAAAAACAAAGTTTTGTTAAGCTGTAAATTGTAATATATTTTTAATTGGTTAAAATTACATTTTATTATGAAATCATGAAAAAAACAGTTATTTTTATAGACATATTTCTTGTTTTGTTGTTAAATAGGATCTGACTTCATTTTCCACACTTGAACTCTGACCATGGCCACATTGGAGACTGCAGTCAAAATGCACATAAACCTAAATCTTAAACAATCATTCAGTTATGCACTGGCCAACTTGATTTCACCACAGATTGCACTCTTTTCTGACAAACACTTACAGAGCAAAATTAAAATAACAGAAGTTGTGATCATTTTAGCAGTATTGCCTTTACAATCAAATTTTGTACAGTCTCAATAGTAGAGATTATCACAGTGTAAAGTCATGTGGTTGGCTTTATAGTAGAAGTGTCATATCTTGGATCATAATCTTTCTCTGGATGAAAATCCTGTCTCTCAGAAACCAAATATGTAATACTGCAACTTCATATCTGACTTTCCTGACCTAGTCCTGGTTCTCATCATCCCAGAGTTGATATAATATCTGCTTTTTGTTTTCTAAGAAACACCTAAATGTTTCAAATTTTATGGTTCTTCTGAGCAAAGGTGAAATGAAAGGAATTACACTTTATTTCAAAAATTCCCATGGTAAGATATAGTAAGGAATGCAGTGAAATTGTTGTCCAATTTTTCTAAACAAGGTTAGTTAGTTGTGTGAAAAGAAAATCGTATTTCAAAACTGAATCGTAGGTTTCATGAAGAGGTCACAGGTAATGCAGTAAAGTCCTTTTTTAATGGCTTACATCTTTTATGCAGCAGATTGGATTATAGCAAAGATTTTGTCCAGCTCTCACACTCACTGTTATTTTTTTCTTCCCAAACTGAATTCCACAGCTGTCAAGAAAATGCTGTGCATTCAGCAAAGTCTGACTTTGAGAAGTAATGGATCCAATGAAACACGAAATCCAGGTCCACACAGCACCACGCAGTGCTGGTTATGCATTTTAGCGGAGCTGGACTTGCATTCCAAGTCACGTCCATCAAAATTCATTGCATTGGGAGCCTGTCTGGATAAACACACATTTTTTGTAATTAGGGACCACGAAGTCCCATGCGATTATTGGAAGACTCAGCCAGTTGCCTCTCGCCCCAAATCCTTGTCCCATTACCTGCACCTCCTGTCTGTGTGTGGTGCCTCCACCTCTTTCCTCTTCCTCATGACCTTCCCATCTGCTTCACAAAACCCACTGCAGCCACAGCCACTGCAGCCCATGTGCTCAAGGGTTTTGTCCCTGTGCATTTTCCACAAGCCCCAGAGCACTAGTCTCATGAGTTAGTATTTAAGTGGCTTAGTGTGTCCACACTTTTCCAGTGTATGTACAAAACAGAATATCCTCAGCAGTTAAACAATAATGTCTGCTGCAGTATTTTGCATTTCTATAGTATGTGCTGCTACTTTCAGCAACAGAGGATTATATGCTATTCTGTTTACAGTAAACATTTCTACTTGTTAAAGGCAGTGGAATTCTGCTCTGTTTGTAACTAATTTTTTGGCTCTCTGCAATCTAAAGAGTGACGAAAAATCGTAGCATGCCAGTGGTACTATAACAATTTCCTCTACAGCAATGGGCTTCTGCACGACATCCTGATGTGGAAGCAATGACATTTTGCAACCAAAACGTTATTTGAAGAGCAAAAACTTCTGTGCAGATCTAACTTAGAAGTAAGGAAACTTGCTGTTTTCCTAACTTTGTTCCTAATCTTATGAAACATTATTTGAAAAAATAACATCAATAGTAAGAGAGAAACAATGTGCAAATTTCTGTAAAATACTTTGACGTTAACATGACATCAACACCTGAAATGTCAAGGACCACAGCTGAAAATGAAAATCCTATCTAATGAGAAAATGTAGGCCCAATTAAACACCTGTATATTTAAATATATCCAGAGCGATATTTAAAAAAAGCAGACACTTAAATTATTCAGCCCTCTCCTGACATGTTTTTATTTTTCTTTCTACTGTTTTGATTTAAGTAATATAAAATAATAGACAAAAATTTGTTCTGCTTTCACAGAGAAATGGCCTTATTCAGAAAGTCATGACTATGGAGACGGAAAAGTGACAGTCCTATAGCAAGCCAAAAGAACTAATTGAAACTTGCAGGAGGAAAATGAAGGCAGGAAATACCTCTACAGATTTAATGCTCATCAAATAATGTAAAGAAACACGAGGAAGTAGAACGGTAGAAAAGCCATAATTAAAAAAAAATAAATAAATAAAGCAAATGTGAGGGCTAGAGAAGATGGAGTAAAGAAATCATCAACACAAAAGCAATCCGTGTGCAAAGAGTGAAATCTGTAGAGTAAATGAAAAGTTACCTACTTGTACTATACATTCCTCATTTTAATAAATCAGGGAAAATGAGCTATTGCAATAATCAGTAATAAGGAATATGTAACAGTCTGCAAATACAAAAATTTACAGAAGAAAATATTCAGTCTAGTTGTTAGTCCAGTTAAGCTAAGTATTAAATAAATAAATATCCATGAGTAGCATGCATTTATAAATACCCGAAGATATATCATACGGGCACAGCGGTAGACAGACGAAAATTTCCACAAGTTCTAAGAGTAAGGTAGTTTTGGGAACACAAAAAAAAAGTCACGATGCTGAATAATTCTCCAAAGTTAAAGCAAAATGAAAAATGAAGACAAAATGGACAAAACTAAACAAAGCCAAAAACAAAATCAAACAAGCAAAAAAATACAAGCAAAAAACCCACAATAAAATGAGAAAAAATAGGTTAGAGTATCTCTGGCCTTGATTAACAACTGACTGTGACTTTTTAGAAGTATAATCTTGATTTGAATATATATAAAGTCAGAATCTAATATTTTTTCTTTCACTGGATCAAGCTATTTCACTCAATTCTCAACAGCTGCCAGAAATCTTTGTATATGATACATTTTGCCTTGGTGGTTTGTTTTGTTTTGCTTTGTTTTACAAATTTGTACGTGTTTACATTATCTCCTCCTGTGACTCAAGTCTGTTGCACAGATAGAGCAGAAATGAGTGAACTCAAAAAAGTAGGACATTTTAGTGAATCACACAAATCAAGTATTTTGCACACAAAGAGCCCCGAGCTCTTTTTATAACACAAGCTGTTGCACATCCTGTTTGTATGTTCTTATTTCTAAATTGGTCAACAGCATACATAACACATGGTAGAGTCTGGGAGCTTTTCAGTATGAGGCATTCAGACACTGAGCTTCAGCTGGCTCAGTGAAGAATCCAGGCCGTGAAATCCATTGGAAAGTGTCCAAGTTAAACATATGCTCTTTGACCTATCTGAAAGGGACAGGGGATATCAGGAACATCTATGCATCATACAGTGAGGATCTCATGGGCTACTTGATGGGGATGAGTTATGAGTAGGAGTGAGGAAGACCCTCTGGTGCCTTACAGAAGTCCCAGCTCCCTTGCAGAAGTAATTTCACCCGTCAGGCCCTGGGAGCCATAGCTGAGATACTGCACAAAGAACTCCCATCTCTTCCCTTTTGGATGCTCGCCAGTGACTTCATCTAACTGGGTGATTCATAGTGACTTTCTTAAGAACTTGTTGGGGAAAAAAGTTAGGTCAGATTTAGAATTGTATGGAAATAATCATGTTGAACAAACTGGTAAATGGACTGTGCTAACAGCTCTCTTGAGTAGTCTGGCCATAGCCTGCCCCCTGCACCTCCTGGGAAATAAGTGAGAGACTTAGAATCATAGAATCATGGAATCATTAAGATTGGAAAAGACTTCTAAGATCATTGAGTCCAACCATTAACTCAGCACTGCCAAATCCGCTGCTAAGCCAAGTTCCTAAGTGCCATATCTCATGTCTTTTAAACACCTCCAGGGATGGTGACTCAACCACTTCCTTGGGCAGCCTGTTCCAGTACTTGACAACTCTTTCCGTGAAGAAATCTTTCCTATTATCTAATCTAAACCTCTTATGGAGCAACTTGAGGCCATTTCCTCTCAACCTGTTCCTTGTTGCTTGGGAGAAGAGACCAACCTCACTACAACCTCCTTTCAGTGAGTTTGTATAGAACCAAAAGGACTCCCCCAAGCCTGCTTTTCTCCAGAGTAAACCACCCCAGCTTTTTCAGCCTCATAAGTCTGCTGCTCCAGACCCTTCACCAGCTTTGTTGCCCTTCTCTGGACAGCTGCAGCACCTCAATGTCCTTCTTGCAGTGAGGGTCCCAAAACTGGACAGAGGACTCAAGGTACAGCCTCACCAGTTACCAATCACTGCCCTGGTCCTGCTGGCCACACTATTTCTGATACAAGCCAGGATGCCACTGCCATTCTTGGCCACCTGGGCACACTGATGGCTCATGTCCAGCTGGATGTTGACTTTACTCCCAGGTCCACTGATCTCCTCAGATCCAGATCATCAATGAAAATAGGACTGGCCACAATACCGATACCTGGGGGACACCACTTGTGACTGGCCACCAGCTGGATGTAACTCCATTCACCACTCTCTGTGCCTGGCCATCCAGACAGTTTTTACACAGCCAACAGTACACCCATCCAAGCCATGAGCAACCTCTATCTCCAGGAGAATGCTATGGAAAACAGGTTGTTTATTTGCTGTATGCCTGGAGAAGATCTAGTCACTTTTCGGACATGTCTGCTGAACATAGACAGTTAAATTGTACTGGGCCACAGCTCTGACAAAACCAGTCTATGCACATTGAACTACAGGTGTGCAGTCAATTCAGAACATTTGGACAGGACAAGAATTGCAGGAAATGTGTAGATAACCTGCAAGGCATGGACTAGCATATCTAAAGTGTCCTGATCTCTCTTGCTCCACGTACATTGTTAATAAACAGGTGTTCTGGAGGCCAAGGCTGAGTACCACTCTGGCTGCATAATGGGGCATCCTTTGCCAAAAATCTGTGTTCCCAGTCAGAACAATATAGACTTCGAGCAAAATGCAGAAGATATTCTTAGGAAAATTAGGTGCTCCATTTGGTTTGCTAAATTTTACAAGGGAGGTAGATGATTAACTCTCTGAGCAGATTTTCTTTGTCTCCTCATCTTGACATGCTTGTATTGAAACCAGTGCATACATGGCCAACAACCAAGTTGCCTCATGAGTGTTACCTCAGCACTTCTGTCCTTCCAACCTCTCTATTACCCAGAGTAAATGATTTGTAGATACTTAATATGCTTTGTACATCTGCTATTTACAGAGCGCAGATTGCAGGCAGAGACAGTGCTGCAGAAGAAATGCAAGCTTAGCTGCAACCAAACACACAGGACTGTTTAAGCAGAGCCCTGAAAAGACACCAATTGCTGACTGAAATGGGAGCAGTGGTTGTAAGGAAAGGATTACAACTTATATGTGGGTGTATGAAGAATTTTGGGGGGGAGCAGCGTCAAAACAGATTTGTAATCCATGAGAGGGGGAACCTTTCTGAACCTTTCAAATGTCAGGAAAGAGGAGAGTCTTGAACTGGGAGTCTAGTGTCAGCAAAGAAAATGACAACTCAAAGGACAGTTTTTCCTATTAAAAAGCTGCAGTAATTGAAACTGAAGTATTTGACATAGGGAATGGTAGGGATTGGGGTAGAAAATGTCTGAATTCAAGGTTGGAAAGACATAATGGAATGGAATAGGAGAGAGTCACAGTGGAGTTTGGTAGGAACAGAGTCAAAAGTGAATGAGATCATAAAAAAGTGAAATTCGGTTTTTCTCACTGAAGTTTGCTGGTTTTTATTGAAAAAAATAAATGCTTTGATAAAAATAAATTTTTTGAAAATCAAGAGGTTTTCTACTTTTAGACTGAGAATTAAAAAAACAAAACATCTTTCTTTAGCAATGCTGTATCTGTTCCTCTGCTGCTTCACTATCTTCTGCGATCCAGCTTGACTGTATCATCCCATGATGAGCAACAGTGGTTCATAAACAGGATCCCAAACACATTAAGCTTGAAATGAGAGGGAAAGGGAGTTCTTGAATAACTTTCCATTTGGGGAACTGAAGGTGAGCACTGTAGTGAGTTTTCAGAGGTACTTCATACCTTTTTGTTTGTGAACATCAGCTTACAGGATTTTCATCTGAATGGACTCCGTGAGTGTTTTCCTGGACTCAGTAAGTACTTTCAGACTCAGATACTAATGACCCATGAGGGCACCATACATCAAGCTGAAATACTGTCAGGCCCACAGAAGGACTAAAGCTCATGAGAAGCTACAAATACATATCAGCTGCCCGGATGGGTTCTATCTAAACAGAAAAAAAAATGTCATCCTTAAAAACATTTTGGGTCTTGCACTTCTGTAGGAAAATAATGAAGTTTTTTAAGAAAAAAGGTGATATTTCTACATGTGTTTATGTTGCCTCCTGAATCAGAAGACCAAAAAAAAAAAAAAAAGTAAGGAATCCTCACTCATCTAGTTCTCCTCATTTCTGAATGAGAGGTATTTTTCATTTCAGGAAAAGGAAGTAAGAATGAGAATGTTACCCTGAACACAGCAGACACCAGATAAATATAAACATTACTCTGGAATTTGCCAACAGTGACATGTTTCACCACTTGACTGATTGATGTCACTCCCCTGTAGGTGAGCTCTGCAAAGACTCCTTTATGGCTCACAGGTATGATTTTATGTCATAATCACTGAAATAAATCAAATTCCAGCTAGCACAGAATCTAAATCAATAATATCTTAGACTGAAATATATCATTGAGGCAGCTTACTTAAGTTGTCTATGTTTAGCTTCAGCTGAATCACCACAATGTGCCCTTGCAAGACAAGCAGCCTACCTCACAAGGTACAGTGAGGTGCAGAATTACATCTACGCAGGAAATTGGGGAATTTTACCTGGAAAAGGCAACCTTTTTGAACAAGTGGTAGTGGTTAAACACAATACCCTCAGGAATGGTGGAATATGGTCTCAAAATTTACAACGGCAATACATTGTTAATGACAATTTAGGCATTTAAGGATTAATGTTAGAAACACAGTGATTTTCTTAGCTCTTACTTGTAACAAAGAGATAAATGTTAAATTTTTCCAGCTCCCTTAATTTGAGAGTATTTTTCTACAAATCTTCAGCACTTGCAAAATTACATTAACGGTAGTGATAGGTTCAAATCTCAAGTATGTCCTTGGCTAATAGGACTGTTTCTATATAGACCTTTTGCACAGAAGAAAGGTTATCACAGAATTGCAGAGTCATAGAATGACAAGGTCGTTTGTGTTGGAAGGGACCTTAAAGATAATCTAATTCCACCAACTTTGACTACACCAGGTTGCTTAATGCCCCATTCAAGCTGGCCTTAAACAAACCCAGGGATGGGACACCATAACTTCTTTGGGCAGCCTCTTCCAGTGTCTCATCACCCTCTCTCAGTTAAGAATTTCTACCTAATTTCTAATCTAAATGAACCCTCTTTCAGTTCTGTAAAAATATCTTAGATCTGATTCTGGAAAAGATGAGCACATTTCAATTGCTAGACTATAGTCTGGTCAAAAGCACTATCACAAGCCTTAAATATCTCTATTTCTTTTAAGTGACTTTTTTCTGGCATGTATCCAAAAGATTTTTATAAACACCTGTGTCTTAGCATATAGAAGTGCAGCATACAGTTAAGTCATGTTGCTCGATTTTCCAATTCACTTACCATGCCAAACAGAGATCCAAATGTCTTTATTATTTCAAAATTCCCATTAAAGGAAATAGGAAAATATTAGTCCTACAGGTAAAGAGGAGTTTCATCATGAATTGTTAATGATGATGTCTAGATACTAGCATTCTGTTGGGTTAGCACAGCCAAATAAATGAGCATAAGAAATTAAAAAAAGTAAGTAAAACAGACTTTTCCAATATATGTCTCCTTTTGCTGTTCAGTTCTTTCAAATTCATATTAGCTTATCCTTTCAAAACCATTCCTAGCCACTGCATAGGTATTTTTTTCTCCAGATAAAATTAATTCATTCTGAGTGGCATTTCAACAGCCCTTGAGCAGATGTTTTCAGTTTTAAATAGACCCCGCAGACTCAAAACTAATTTGTTGAATTTTTTCACCATAGAAAGGAAGTTAATGAGTGTCTACCAAAGCATTCCTTTCACCTTCAGTCAATTTACTGTTTTACAGTGTTTGTAGTGCCCATATAACAGCAGTCTCGTATTTTGAAAACCTCAAAATCTAGTAACAATCCACTTTGATGTATTGTATGAAAATTATTGCTGGTATTTTTTTCTTAGAACATGATAAACCTTTTATGATATCATTTGATGTGAATGAACAATCAAAAAATTTGGCATAAAATTTCTTCAAACTTTTTTTGCTCTAAAATAACTGAAAGCTGTGCCATGATAAGCCACTGGAAGTCATATTATTTTCTGCATCAGTAATGAGACCAAATAGTAAAACAATTGTGTCTACTAATGACCTTTTAAAATATTCCTGAAAAGGATGTTAGTTCTTCTAATACACTTACACCAGTAGTTAGTTCTTTATTTAATACTTTTTTTTTTGCTTGAAGGGAAGCATTGCAAAACTGCCTGGAATTAACAATAATAATTAGTGGATCTTATTCTAAGATTTTGTTAATCCTTTATCTATCACACAACTTCCAAACAACATTCTTCAGTAATAAAATAATATGTGGAGTCCACACATCTGCTGATTTATAGGCATACATTTGATTTAGTGTATAATTGTAACATCACTGGATTTCCCACTGAACAGCATTATCGATTTCCAAATTTGAGGGGCTCAATTTTGGATCAGAATTAGAATCTTTCCTCCTTTCAGAGTCTTCCCTGAAGGAAAAAAAAAATAAAACCAACAAACAAGCAAACAAACAGACCTCAACAACCAGTTTTCACCTGACTTTTGGCTACAGGTATGATGACTTAGTTTTACTCTTCTCCGGCCAAAGGGTGGAGACTGCTACCCTCTTATACCTCTGTGGTATGTGATAGAGATAATCAATCCCATTTCTTGTGAATAAACAACAGACTGCTCATTGCTCTGTACCTCGTAGATTTACCTACAGCAGATAATAAAATTCAGATGTGTTTGAAAAGATTTAACCTAATTGGAAAAAAATGGTCTGCTGGGAATGACCACCCACAGTATGAGGCAATGGAGATACGCTTCTGTCAAGATTAGCACAACACTTTGGCCAGAGTATGAGGGAATGAGAGGAAGGTCTAAGGAAGTGAGCAATACTTTCCCCAGCATAGGTCATTATTGAAGAACAGAAAAGCAGTAACTTATACTCTAGTTAATACTAATTCTACGCATATGCCCTAGATAACACAAATTCTGCTATTTGTTTAGCAGTGTGTGGTACTTGCTCTCTTCTCTCCTTTATGGGAAAAAGACCTAATTGATAATATTAGCATTAATGAATTTGGTCTATAGATGTCCAATCTGTAGCAAATAATGCTGCAAACATGATATTTAAAAACAAAGAAACAAAACCAAAACAAACAAATCCCCAACCAACCAACCAAATAAATAAATAAATAAATAAATTTAAAAAGAAAAAAACAACAAACAAAACCACAAAACCAAAACTAAGAGTAATTAAAAAAAAAAAAAAAAAAAAAAAAAAAAAAAAAAAAAAAAAAAAAAAAAAAAAAAAAAAAAAAAAAAAAAAAAAAAAAAAAAAAAAAAAAAAAAAGAACCATGAGGAGCATGGAAGAAAAGCTTTTAAAAATACTTGCTACAAATAAAAAACATAAAAAAGGAAATGTTTTCAGAAAACTATAATACTTGAAAAATGGTTGAGCAAGTGTATTTGGGTGTGCAAGTTAAGCAGGAAACTACCCTCCACCTATGTTCTTCTTCAGTCTGAGATTTTTATAAGGATATTTCTCCAGTTTCCATAAGTAAAACACAGATTGTGACTTTGCGCTTAAAGCTTCAGTCTGCATTCTGATACATTTACTCAAGTTAGATCCTGTCTTATTCTTCAGTAAACTCTCAGTAATTTCAATGAGGCTGCTCATAAGGTAAAGGTGACTGGATCTGGAACCATGAAAGCAAAGACATTCCTTCCATATGGGTAGACAGGTCTTCTTGTTTTGTGAGAACATCAGTATCTTTTAAGGCAGTATCAGGTACAATTTGCAGTTCTTCATCAGGTTGCACAGGTTTTCAGGTAAGGCTATCTCAAAAATGTTTACATATTATTAAGGAAAAATCTGGCCTTTTTTTTTTTTTTTTCTCTTCTGAGCTGGCCAAACCTCAGCAGCACTTCTGTGAGCTCCAAAGGCTGTTATGCCCAAATTTCCAGTGCATTGGATTCCTGTAACTAGAACCAGCTCAGACATGAGTAACACACTCCCCAACAGCTTTCTAGTCCATAAGCTTAAAGAAACAACTGCCTCACCTAGCAGCACCGCATACTTTGGTCCAAATGTTACTTTTTAAAAAAAATATACAAAGGATCACGGTAATTTTGGCAAGCTTTTTGAGACTTATTGCTCCTGTCAGTTGCAGACAGGAGTTTTTAAAGGGAGTTTTTAAAGTAAAAATTAGGCAGCTCAAGGGATGCATGGCAAATGATGATATGCAGGCCTACACCATTTTAAGAAAGGAATCTTTTTTCTGTCTCTCAAAGTTGGAATGAAAACTGATTTAATTAATCTCTACACTTGGAAATATATTTGTACTTCAGTACATTTAATTTCAGAAGAAAGGACTAAAATAGCAAAAAATATGATCACTTCATAAGAGAAATGAGCAGGCCAGATCCTTTATTCTGATAAGTTTAATCATATACATCTGTGTTAAGCCAGTCCAGGCTTGTTTCTTTGTCTTCAGTGAGACCCGGCGTTACACAGAGTACCTCACAGGGAAACCTTGCAGGAATGAAGGGAACCATACCTGTACTTAGTTTCAGCAGAATTACTGCTGTATAAAGATGAGCTTTAAGCCACCTGAGCATGCAAATTCAGAGAGCAGCATGTGGCCTAACTGCACTGTAAGACTTGCCAGAAACCCATAGGCTTGAAGGCTGCACAGTCTTCCTGGGTCCATAAATACAGTTGTAGCAGCCACATCAGTATCACCATCCACAGGACCAAAACCCATCTCTACTTTGCAGTTTTATTCAGGCATAGAAGTGTGTTCATGAAGGTTCACAGTTGTTCACATGCTGATCTTTCATAAACTTTGTTTAACTTTGCAGGAGTTTATTGCTGGAATATTGATTGGATCTGAGTTTTCTTTGTTGCACAGCTCACATTATAAATATCTCCTAAAAGTGATACCATTGCCAACATGCCAGATATGAAATACCATTAATTATATAAAACAAGAACTTACTGATGTTGTAGCTTTCATCCTCTCATTCTCTGCTTGAAAAGCAATTTTTTTCTTGTAGCTACTGCCATATCAAAGCAATGAAGTGGGTTTTCCCATTTGATTTTTGTTGGAGAGTTTTGTTTACTGACGAAAGGTAAGTGCTTTAAAATATCTGCTCCAAAATATATGGGGTTTATTTCTTTGTTTTAAAAAGAAGAACTAGGCAAAGACTTTCACAGACCAAATGTTGACTAAGCATTTGCATTACTTATGGTGATCTTCTTAAATACAGATGAATCCCCAAAACTATAAAGTTGAGGGATATGTAGAGGAGGTAAAAAGTTCAATTCACTGCTGTTTTCCTGTGAAGAGTGGAATCAAAAGTCCATACTTAATAAATGTAAATTTCAGTGGTTCTTTGACTTGAAAGTCATAAGCCAAACTTTTGTAATGATTTACAACAGAAACCCTCGGTAGAAATGCATGGAATTCCTGGCTTCTACATCTGAGAGTTGAGAGGTGTTCGGTAATAAGACATTCTGTAATAGACTACTTTTACTACACAAAATGGAAAAAATATATGTTGAAAGAAACAAGATCACTGAATCAATTTTTAAATAAAAGGGGAAAAAAAAAAGAAAACAAAAAAAAAGAAGAAACACAGTAAGATTTGTCCATGGAGTCCAATTTTATCTCTCTTTTAGGTCCTCATACTGCACATCCTTGGATGAACACACATAACTTGTTCAGGCTGGCATGGGCCTTACTGACCCACAACATTAACTTACATGACTTAACTTATGCTCAGATCCTGCTAACAGGCCTCAGATATGCAGACTCATAACATTCTGCATATACCACAATTTAACTTATTTGATGGGAGACACAGACTTTCTTTTTGAGGGGAAGAGTTGGTAGATTTTGACTCATCGTGATGCAAGCCTGTAAAAGAAATTAATTAATTAGAAGAATAAAGATTCAATGTTCTCCACCATCTTTAGTGGTTTAGCAAGTAATGGTTTAATACCTCACTGAGGAAGTAAGGTGTGCAAAGCCTGTGTATCCTTCATTTAGTGGAGGAAAACTTTGTATGTCTGTAAGGGACCTAGAGGGGCACAGTAGCCCTCGAGCCTTTCACAACTTCTGGTTGACTATTAGGAAGATCACATCAACTGGGAACATGCTCAAGATCCTCTGTAGCTGACATGAACGTCACAGCCTGTCCTCACCTATCCCTGACATGACCACTCCGAGACACTTTCCTTTGCACCAGCCTAACACTTGACTTGTTACTTTTCTTATCTGACCTTCCCTGGGAAGAGAGATGATACTCTATGGTCTTTAAAGCTGGGTTCTGTCCCTTTGTGGGGTTTCAAAAACATTTGAGTAAGCTTTGTACCTTGGTTTCAAATCAGAACCTTTCAATAACCTGCTGAAAACCCGTGACTATTTGCCCTTGATTAGCTGGTAAATACTCCTGAAAATCTTCCTCTACATCCCCCACTACACAACCAGTACGTATGTATGTGCTATATAGGTATGGTAGCAATGGAAAAAATGCTAGAAGTGATCAGGAATTCTCCAGCAAAATTTTGCAGCCTTATATTTCTTCAGGGATTTCTTTGAAACTCTCCTAGGTTAAACTCTGGCTCACAGGTTTGTTATGCAGCCTGTTCCTGGTTGTGTGAAACTCCTCAGGCTGCCTCTGATCCCATAGGGCTGACCTTCACATTGCCCTGATTCTTGGACAATGCTTCAGAAATAAAAAATCTGGCTCCTTGCTAGTATTCTGATGTAAAAAAAATAAAGGAACTAAAACAATTATTCCTCTTGGAAAAAAAAAATCCTTACAAAATGACACCATTTTTATTTTTGTTTATACTTCAAATTTTCATCAACACAGAATCTGAGGCTCTAATCAGCAGTAAATTGAATACTTTCAGTGGAATATTTCAGTATTTAATATTGAAAGTCACTTGGGTAATTACTCAATCTGCAGAAAAAATATTAATAAAAGATGCATTTTGTAGTCCACCCTTCCTACAGCCAAAATTATCTCTATTTCTTATTTTATTTTGCCTGGTTCTTTGGCCATTACATTTGCTTAGATATACTCCCATTTAAAAAATTTTGTTTGTTTTATTGCCAATAATAAACACTCAAGTCTTCCATACCTTTCCTTCTTCGATGCCAGCCATCAGAAAGAAACAACTCTTGAATTTGAATTCTGAGGAATCACGAAGTCAGATCAAAGTCTGTGCACAAAATAGGCATATTTTACCTCTGGTAAATAGCTATGTTGAAATAACAATTCCATCTGTATGATTTATATGCTCATATATGCAAAAAAGTCAAGTGCAATATTGTAGATCTTTACTTAATTGCTTTTACAACTAGATTTACTATGGATCTTAAATTAGCCCAAAGACTGCCATATCTTTTAATAAAGAAGTTACAGAGCTGTTTCCAGGCAAATCTGTTCTGGAAATCTACACCTTTCTTCTTTATTTGTTTTACTGTCACTCAGAGAATGAAAATGTATATAAACAAGACATCCATGAAATTCCATGCATTGGTGTCATAACTCCAGGGGCTTTGAATCTTCATATTTGAATAGCTCACAGCTCAGACATCTGACTTGATGGAGCACAGATGTCTATGATATCACTAAGTTATTTGGAAGACAGAGTATATTATTGCAGTATTAACACTGAATATCTTTTTTTTAATATGTGCTCCTAAGACCTAATTCCCAGTATCATCTGGGATCCTTTCTGGTGATAAGAACAAATTAATACAGTTTTGCTAGCACTTAAAAACTTAGTCCCAAAGCTAAGAAGTGAAATTAATATAATTACATGGTTTGTTGTGGATGCTGATAGTCTACATGAATTAAAAAATAGATCAAACAAATACACGAAAGAACTCATTCAGGGCTATTAACAATAAAGCTCAGGAAACTCTGGTGGTGGTGAGAAAGTATGCTGCTATTCACTTCCTGTTCATACACTTTTTCCTATACAGCTGTTATTATCACTTACATAAACAGGAAAAATTAGACCACATTTAGTCTGATTCATTGTGGTTCTTTATATGTTCTTGTCTATATTTTGAAGAAAGCAATAAGAATTCATAGAAAATATTTTACTCATGTCAGTAAATGAATGGCCCTTCCAATTTAATGAAAACCACACAAGGAATATTAAAATAACACTAATAACACTAAAATCAGTAGTAAAAGACCTTTGAGTTTCAGTGAAGAATCAAGGAAATGCTGACCATTAATACTAAAGGGAAAAAAAATCCCCAACTGTCACTACTAGAGAGATAATGTAACTCCATAGCTGTATACAATTTGGAAATTCCAAAGAAGCAATATTTCTTACATTGGGTAAACCCTTTAGTTCTTCATCCCCATTTTCAGTATATGAAAATACTCCATGACAGCATTCTTAGCTGTCATATACAATATTAAATTTGTTGAAATTGCACTCCATCCTGCTCCCAAGGTGTTTGGGAGGTTGTTTGTTCACTGCTGTGAAAATTCCAATGTCACTACCAAAATCAGAGCTCACTCTCTCTTGTTTAAAGTTCCATCACAGGTCCCCATACTTTGGCACTTCCTGTATTAACAACAAAAACAGATCCAGAGTTTCCCATTAAAGGGAAACACTCCTGACTTCTTCCCCCTCCCTCTTCCTCTACTATTATTACCTGAACAGATGTGGACTTTGTTTTAGAGCAGCTGTATTTCTTACCACATCCTGTGACTACAGTGACTACAGTTTATATTAAATTCCTTCCTTATCTCTCTAATGCCCATTTTAGCTTTATGCCACAGTCTCTTTACAGAAAGAAAGTGAGTGTTGACTAAGCAGTACAATCAATCATTTATAACCCCTGTGAAAGCCAATAAATGATGATGTGATCATATGTTGTTTCAAAATACACCTTAACAAATGTATTTAAATCAAAGCCCAGCTAAGGGTAATTTAAAAGATAAATGGTTAGGAATGAATATTAATCTACAAACCCAACCATCATTAGATTGCTGTTCTGCAGAATCCACAGAGTTTCCAAAGGTAATTAGTGTCTAGAAGTCTAATAATCCAGCTGCAACCTATTTATGTTAACCAACCTCTCAGGCTTTTAAATTCAAGATTCTTTGAAATCTGATCTTAAATGTCTCCTAAAACTCTTGCTAAACAGTCACAGTTCCTTAAAGTTATGCAGTTACGTATCTCAGAGTTCATAAAAAAGTAACAGTTCATTTCTCCTTCTCTCGAGTCCAGAAGAATCTGAGAATAAAAATTCTAGTGCTAAAAAGCTAGAAGGAAAGGAAAAAGAGCCCAGAATATTTTACCTTCATAACTGATGATATGTAAAGGAATTCCATGATTTGGGGAGCTTGACTCATAGTCATGAGCAGTTGGGATGAAGAAAATCACAGATCTTTCTGTGGTTTATTTATTAACAAAAATCACATCTATAAAATTAGGGTGTGATTCTTGTATACACCAGCATAATACAGCTTGTTCAGGTATGTATTAGCTATGAAGGTGGAAATGTTTTACCTCAAATTAGGGAGTAGAATAAGCAATTGTAGAGTCTGAAACCAGATTGCTAGTACGTGCCACAGATATGTGGATTACTACTACTGCTCCCTATAAATTACATTTACACAAGAATGCTGGTGTGTAATGTCATCACATCTTTCTCTTCTTGTAGAGTGTACTATCTCATGTATAATCATTAAGTGATTCTACTTCATGTCTAGCCTAGATAAGGGAGCAAAGGATTCTGTAGGTACCCATGTTAATACCTTGTTGGGAGGCAAGGAGGAATCTTTCTAAAACTTAAAAACAACATTTATGAGTGACATTTCATCTTGATTTTTAGTATAAATGAGTTTTGATTTTTAATTCTACACTAAAACTATGCAAGGCTATTTACAAAATCGTTCAAAAATGTTAAAGGAAATATAAGACAGTACAACACAACTACATTTGTCTTCAGAGAAATCCAGAGGAAATTCAATAACATATATTCGCATCAGAATATCAAAACAGAAGTTGGTTCTTTCATTTTCAACCCTCTGTTTATAATCCTTAATGTGAAATAAATTACATTTTTCATTGGTCTTTTTTTCCTGAGATAAACACAAACATATGGATACTCTGAGGCAGGAAAAGACATTAGTTCTATGGTAGAGACATTAAGAAGATGCAAGTTACATCTGTGCATTCATAGTGGTCTTCAACTAATGTTAACCTTTATACCTACCCTCCAAACCAAGGTCCAGGAATCTCTTCTCTCTGAGGATTTGCATTCAGTCTGTCATTTACATTGACCACAGAGGAGGCTGGGTGCCTTACTTTCTTACAGCTAAAGTTACATGAGATTAAAAGTTCCTTCTTTCCACGTACCACATACAAATATACAAATACTTAAAAAAATAAACATTCCAAATATGTCTTCAGTCCACCATATGTACTACATATAGTATTTCATAGCAGATATAGTAAATCTGTGGATAACTAATTATTCTTTCCCATGTACTTTGGAAGTTCTACCACTAAAAGTTTTTTTGTTGTTTACAGCTCAAAGCAGAGCTTGTTTCTCAGTGATAAACACAGATGTTTCTCATAAATAAAGTTACAGCAATTAACGTTTGGGTACAGATCAGATTTTTCTATGAAGGTAAAGGTAAGTTATAATAATGGATTGCATTCAAAAGTACTTCACTGTATTCTGAAGGAGTGCAGAATCCCAGTCCAACACCTGCTGTCAACTCCGGCCCAGCCAGCTGATTGAGGTCTGTCACATGGGGAACATGCTATCTGAAACTGCTCCCTGCAGCAAGTGGCATCTCAATCTCTCTGCTTAGTTGAGATTTGGCTTGCTTCATGGTTTAGGAGTGGTATTCCCTGATTTAGTGCTCCCACTAAAATGAAAACCATAAGCTGCTCCTCTCCTCACATCCCTTCTGGTGAGAGAAACAAAAGGCAGACATATCCCGAGTTGAGATAAGAGCAATTTACTGGGAACAATGAGATAAGAAAATTAACAATAACAGCAACAATACTCATAACAAAAGTATGTAAAAAAGAGGGTGATTTACATGCAAAAGTTGCTCAGTGACTGGAATCGAAGTGTTGCAGCCCTCGAGACAATGAACAAAATGGTGAACAGACCCTCCATGTGCCACCTTTTTCTCCCCAGAGGTAACCACACCCCCTCCTTCCTGGAAATGACAATCCCTTATTTCCTCCTTGGTGCTAGTGTGGGTGTAGTAAAATAATAACCCTGGCACATTCATATGGCTCCAGGTTCCACAACCTCACGGCTGGTGAAAAAAAATTAACTCTCTCCTGGCCTAAAACCAGGAAAACTTGGAAGAATTTTTCACCATCTCTAACAGGTTTGAATGCTACTGCTTCTGTCTGAGATCCAAAGAAGTTTTGCAGAATAAAAATTTAACTGCTTTTTCAAAATACAAGTTAGCCAAGTAAAAGCCACAATTATGTCCTCCAAAGTTGCCTCAGAAAGTCATTTCTACAACGTTACTACTCCTACTCATTCAGTCTCACAGTTTTCACAGAAAACAGATTCTGTCTGCCACTTTCTCACGTAAGTACAACTTCCTTACTTAACTATCAATAGCTTAAAAAAGACATTTCCAGAGATCTGCTGGTAGAGAAACCTTGGATTTTATGTTTTGCCTACTCAGGTACTTACAGTAACACAGAAAATAGAACTTAAGGCTTCACACAGTTTTCAAGTCTTTTTACTTTCATTTTAGATAATGCAAGAAACTAAGTATAACTCTAAACACCTGAAATTACTTCCTTGCATTATCCTGTTGCAAATTCAGTAAAGGTCTTTGAACAGATTAAAAAAAAATCTGGAAAGCATTTTTTACTTCTTGTTTGTTGAATGGATCAGAGTTATTTAGCTAATCACTGGTGTCATCTTCTGAATAGAGAGAAGCTGGGCAACATTCAAGAGTACATCCAAAAAGCAGTTTGCTTGGAGATCCCAAACCAGAGCAGAATCAATCAGAAAGACCTTTTTTTGTTTGTTTGTTTTTACTTGCTGCTGGCAGGGAGAAGGATTGAGGCAGGAGAGCCAGCCTTACACCAAGGCAGTCTGTGGCTGCTGCAAGCCCCAGGGCAATTAGAGTCCTCGATGCTACCTTTGCAAGAGAATATGGCTCCATTTATTAACGTGGGAGTCTGTGCTCATAATACAAAGATTAATGCATGGAAGAGTTTCCTAAAAGAAAAAATATTTTCTAAACATGGAGCCATTTAAAACAAAGAAACTGTGCATATTTGAACACTGAGCAGATAAGTGGATAAGCAGCCTGTGCTGCAATAACAAACCGTGAAAAATTAGAATGAAGGGGAAGTGACCTTTTAGATATGAATCCCATCATACTCTGATTGTACGATGCATGCAATTTGGATGTCAAATCCAGAAGATCCTCCATTTCTCTTGTCTTGCTCTGCAGGGAAAAACCCAAAGGATAGTGAAATTTAAGTATGTTTTGATCAATATGCTCAACTGAGTTTAATTAAACCAAGATGTAATATCAGTTTAGCAGTTCTTCCCTGCTCTCCTTCCTCCCTTCTGTCTGGTGTGAGGCTCCCTGTTCCTCTCTTTCTTTCCACAGCATCCAGTTCACTGAACTCCAGTGTTTGCTTTCTTCCTCAGGTGGTTTCGTGTCACTGATCTGAAACCATTTATGAACTTGTCACTTCAAGAGCAGGTCATCTGCTTGCTACCATTTTTTAAAGAGCACTTCTAACAGCTTCTCTTAGTGACTACTCTTATTACTGCGTCTTTGCTGTCTTTTTTGTGTTCCTGCGCCTAAGTTTTGAATGTTGGCCAGTCTTCGCAAATGAAGATCCGGGGAAGGTCTTTCCACCTTCCAGCCTGTGCATTGGATTTTTTAGGTGAGACACAGTGCGCGCGGAACTGAGCCCACCCTTTAATCCTGAGGTTCATCTGCCAGGGCCAAGCGAGCTTGGACGGTGGCAGCGAGGTCCTGAGGATGTAGATGGATTGCCTTACAGGGCTAACGAGCTCCATCTGCCCGGGGAGTGGCCCTGACCGGGAATCGAACTCGGGCCTCAGAGGTGACAGCGCCGCGTCCTTAACCACTAGACCACCAGGGGCTTGCGCCTAAGTACTGTTAGTGAGACAATACAAGCATAAGAAATTAATATAAGAACTGAATGCCATGTGCAGTCAAGAGTGAGCCAAAGCAAAGCTTGGCTATCTTTTTAAAGCTATCTTTTTAAAGCTATCTTGCTTAAAAAAAGTGTTTAAATGAGCAAGGCTTAAATCTAAGAAAAAGAAGACTGCAGAAACTAATTGTGAAATATAAGTCTTCCAAGTAATCAAAATGAAATCTTTTTAGGTTTTAATCAATTCACTTTGCCATGGAGATGTTATGTATCACTGACTTTCTTATTTCTCATTCCTCAAACACCCAAAGACTGAATATTGTTATGAGATCAAAACCTCAGCCTTATGTGAGGATTTGGCCTATCCTTTTAAGTCAGCATTTTGGAGAATTTTTTGCATATTTTACTTACAGACGTTGTGATCAATCACTGCATCATGGGTAGTTTTGATGAAGCATATACCCTACACTCTTCATATGCTCCCAAACATTTTACCAAGTCATTGTTAATTCACAATCTTCTAGTAAGTGACTCTTACTAGTTTGTCTGACCTGGGTAACTTTAAATTGAGAGTTGACTTGCATAACTAGACTGAACTTGGGAATGTGTATGTGTGTATGTCATTACCTAGCATGCCCTTTCAGCTCATGCCTGTAACCATTTTCCAGTAGTGCTCATGTCAGAGAAAGCTGAAAAAAAATCTTGAAACAATACGTGCAGAATTTAAAAAAAAAAAACAAAACAAACAACACAGATTAAGTCAATGAAGTGCTAGTTAATTCAAACTTTAAAAAAAAGAAGTTTCATTACACAGACACACAGAGCTACCTCCAAAAACAACACTTCATGTGACAGATACACATGGGCAAAGGAGAAAACTGGGCAAGAGAAGCTGAGTCGAAAAGTTTAATGCATCGCAGCTTGGCAGGTAGAACATGCCATTTCTACAGGCTATTCAGAGTATCCTGTTTGTGCTTGAGATGCATTTCCTCACACTCCTTTTTTTATGGACAAAATGACCTTGTCCTACTTTCAGTCTTTTCCACTACCATAAATAGATATTCATACACTTTTCCATTCCATATTAACAACATGTGGGTCAGAGCTTCCTGACCATTGGAATGGGATATATTAACAACAACAACATACTAGTTCAGTCTGGTTCTGTCCTGCAGCTCTGTCATTAAGTATTCAGAGCTGAGAGGCTTTTACAGACAGAATATCTATCATAGTTCTGAGTATTCCATTGCTGACATGACAACTGTCATTTTTTTCCCCACAAAATAAAGACAGTCAGCTAGAATAACAAAGAAATAAACAGAAAGTATAGAATCATAGAATCATAGAATCATAGAATCATAGAATAGATTGAGTTGGAAAAGACCTCCAAGATCATCAAGTCCAACCCTTGATCCAACTCCAATTACTATAGCATGGCACTAAGGGCCACATCCAATCTTTTTTTAAAAACCTCCAGGGATGGTGAATCCACCACCTCTCTGGGTAGGCCGTTCCAATGCCTGATTACCCTCTCTGTAAAGAATTTCTTGCTAACATCTAA
>NW_020956719.1:21221-45520 GCF_003031625.1 Empidonax traillii | reverse complement strand
ATTGGCCTTCTTGGCCACCTGGGCACACTGCTGGCTCATGTTCAGCCTCCTGTCGATCAGCACCCCCAGGTCCCTTTCTGCCTGGCTGCTCTCCAGCCACTCTGTGCCCAGCCTGTAGCGCTGCAGGGGGTTGTTGTGGCCAAAGTGCAGGACCTGGCACTTGGCCTTGTTGAACTTCATCCCATTGGAATCAGCCCATCTCTCCAATCTATCCAGATCCCTCTGCAGAGCCCTCCTGCCTTCCATACTTTAGATGGAATAAATATATTTTTTAACTAGTAGTTTTATATGTAAAAGCATGTCATGAAGGGGAGTGGGTGCAATTTACAGTTTTTCCATTGCAAAGGTAGCAAGGGGAGGGTTTTAAAACTATTTAATTTCTCCTATAGCATTAGCTAACAATGTAAGTCTAGAATGAAAATTTCCAGTTTGTAGCATTTATTCCCAACACTTTGTTTTAAACATCCTTACTTCATTTTTTTTAAAGGTTACTAAAGGTTGCCTTGATGGAAAAAAAAAAAAGAATAATAGCTCCATAATTCACATTTTAAAGTAGGCTGTTGATTTATTACAACACAATAGTCAAAATGTTATTTCATTCATTTTACAGGTTTTCCATCTCTGCAATGATCATTAAACAAATCAACAAATACATGAAGAAATAAATTTTATTATCATTAAAGCATGTTTCACTGTATATTTTCCCATTTTATTTCAGCAAATCATACTGACTTTTTTGAGGTGTCTGAATTTTTTTGTTTAATAGTGTTTTTTACCCAACTATTTGCTAGGGTTTTGATTAATATGCTCATTGAAGTGTTCTTATTTTCCTTGGAAAAATCCACACATATTGAAAAGCAAGAGAGTGTAAAAGTTTTTTGAAAAATCACCAATGTAGTGGTATTCCTATGGCAACATTTCCAAATTTCTATTTTTACATTTTTCTGTATTTACACTGGTAAAAACCCAGCTGGATGGCCAAGCCCAAGGAATGGTGGTGGATGGAATTACATCCGGCTGGTGACCGGTCATATGTGGTCTCAGTATTGAGGCCAGTCCTGACTCATGTCTTTATCAACAGCCTGGACAACGGCATTGAGTTCACCCTCACTCATTTTGCAGATGACACCAAGTTGGCTGGTGTTGATCAGTTGGAGGGCAGGAAGGCCCTGCAGAGACTTCTGAACAGGATGAATCAATAGGCCAAAGCCACTGAGGTATTGGGTTCAACAAGACCAAGTGCCAGGTCCTGCACTGGGATCACAACAACCCTATGCAAATCTCCAGGCTTGCAGAAGAGAGATTGGAAAGTGATCCAGTGGAAAAGGACCTGTGGATGCTGATCAACAGCCAACTGAACAGAAGCCATTTGTGTACCCAGGTGGCCAAGAAGGGCAGTGGCATCCTGACTTCAGCAGCAATAGAGTAGCCAGCAGGAATAGGGCAGTGATTGTCCCCCTGTACTTGGCACTGGTGAGGCTGCACCTTGAGTCCTGTGCTCAGTTTCGGGACCCTGACCACAAGAAAGACATTGAGGTGCTGGAGTGGGTCCAGAGGAAGACAACGAAGCTGGTGAAGAGTCTGGAGCAGAAGTCTGACAAGGAGAAGCAGTGGACATTGGGGTTGTTTAAGGTGGAAAAAAGGAGCCTCAAGGTGAGACTGTATCTCTTTCTACAACTACCTGAAGGGAGTCTGTAGCGATGTGTGGATCAGTCTCTTCTCCTCAGTAATAAGAGATGGAACAAGAAGAAATGACCTCAAGTTGCACTGTGAGAGGCTTAGATGGTATATTATGAAAGATTTCTTCATGGAAAGGGTTGTCAAGCACTGGAACAGGCTATCTAGTGAAGTGGTCAAGTCACCATCCCTGGTGGTATTTAAAAGATATGTAGATGTAGCACTTAAGGACATGGTTTAGTTGTAGACATGGAAGTGCTGAGTTAATGGCCAGACTGGATGATCTTAGAGGTCTTTTCTGACCCAAACGATATAAGGAATCTATTTTATGTTTTATTTCAGTACAACTTAACAGTTATAACCATTATATACTGCACTGATATTAGAATTGCTTGCTGTATTGAACATTTATCCAATTCATTGAATTCAAAGTCGGATTTTGTTCACCTGAGTTGAAGATGTGTAAGTTTATCTCTAATTCATAAACAAAATATTTTGAGCTCCTCTAGGACAAAATGCAAGACTTTTGCCTGATGATGATGAGTCTGATATTCTTACATGTACAGCTTTAGAAAAACAAACAAAACAAACTACGATACACCACAGATAAATGAAATACAATAAAACGTATGTACTCTCCATACATTACCAGCATAGTCCCAATACATCGAAAAATCAGAAAACTTTATTTCTCCTTCAAATTTTTGCATCTGAGTCTGTCTGCAAGAGATTGAGAAATAGGCAAAGCTATGGCTAACTTCTTGAAGTTAGCTGGTAGTGAAGTCTGTGCTAGTAGTGATAGATTCGTGGTAGGTTGGACTAGGTGACTTGCAATGTTTCCTTCCAACTGACTCTGCAATTAATTGATTTCAGCAAGATCAGCTACTTAAATGTCAGCAGATCTGCAGGCACACTTTCAAGGTCTGATATCATACAGTAGTTTACACTGATCTTCATGTAGATGCAATTTACGGTGACTTTGTGTATTTTGTAGAACAATGTCCTTCCTCAAAATCCTGACTGACGCCGAGTTTCTAATATCAGGTTCAGTTGATAAGATCCAAATAAGAACAATATTATGGTTTGCCACTCAGTTAGACAAAACACTGTCAGTGACTGTTAGTATTAGCTGTTCTGCACTCCTTTTTTGTATTCTACTCAAATACCTAATTTGAATTATATTTTTGTACCCATGGCTAATGCATCTGATTAGAAATCTAAGTATAAAATACACATATGGTTAAGACACCAACAACATCTGATTAGGTCATTAAAATTACTGTGGACAACAACAAGGCCTTCCAAACCCAATTCCAAAATACTGCTGTAATACAGCCCATGTATCACTTATGGAATTTAAAATATAATGAATTTAACACTATTTTACCAAGAGATGGAAACAAAAAGTGAAAGCCCTCCTAACAGAGCTCTATTTTGAAACATGTGCTTGCTTCCAGTTTCTTATACAACACAGGTTCAGGAAATTATTTTATGACCTAATTTCCCCTGACAGCATTTGTTCTGAGGCTGAGTGGTAAGGAGCTCTGCAGTGCCCCATGCTTTGCTGATTGCAGCCCTGGTGCTTTACAACTAATAGGGCCCAGATGGGGCCAAGAGTAAACGAAATGAGCTGGGTGGGAAGGGACTGATTTATAGTCCTACTCGTTTTCCTCCCTCTCCAAAACAAACAAAGCTAAAGAAAGGTAAATCTACTCGGCTGCTAGAGAAATCTCCAGCCCATGTGACGTGTGTGTACACTCTTAAGGGTCTTAGAGCAAAAAAGTTAGACCATCAGATGTGTTCCTGACAGAGCAGGCTAATTCCCAACTGTTACAACTGCTGTTTCTCTCTTGGAGCCATTGTCTTAGAGGATCACCTGATCTAAGAGGAATAGTAAAGAGTTAGATAAGCTACATGTAATATTTCAATAAAACGGTATGTATTTCCTATGTGTATGGTAGTGCTTAGGCTCTCCCAGGACTGCTATATCTGAAAGGTCTAGTATAGAAGAAGACCAGCGGGTCCGTGAGTGCCTCTCTACTCATAGAAACTATCTTCATAAATATTTTATCTTTGATATATTATGATAATGCATTAAATTAAGTATGTTTCCTAATATATATAAAATAAATTCCATCTAGATGTGAAAATAAATTTTTCATTGATGTACAAAACCTTTCATAATTTTTGCCCTTTCCTCAACTATTTTCTTTTTACACACAAAAGAAACAGATTTTTTTCATTGTTGAGTAAGACTCATGTGTAAGTCACTTTTTATAGGGTAGCTTTTCTCATCTGGTCTTCTTCATGCTTTTTGTAAAGTTGAGTGGTGATCCAAGATCAATCTCATGCAGATCAAGTTGTTTTATGAGGTAATAACTCAGTAAAATTGCTTTACCACCACTCAATCTACAAGCTGGGATATAGGATTAAATGATGTTTTAAGGTTAGGCAGAATGACAAGTAAAGAAGTATAGTAAACTGTCTTGAGAAGAATTCTGACTATATTGTCGTATCCTCCTGACATCCCTTTACTAATCATAATAAATCATAGAGTCATACAATGGTTTGTGTTGGAAGGGACCTTAAACATCACCTAGTTTCAACCCCTCTGCCATGGGCAGGGACACCTTCCACCAGATCAGGTTGCTCCAGACCTCATCCAACCTGGCCTTGAACATTTCCAGAGATGCAGCATCCTCAGCTTCTCTGGGCAGCCTATTGATCTTCAGTAATATTTAGAAGTTTTTTAAAAAACTGTAATGATTTGGAAATCAATACACATTTAAATGGTATTTTAGCTTCAAAAGAAGGACTATGATCTGATGGTGGCATCAGACCTGCTGTTTGCAAATCCACTACTATATGGAAAAACACATCTCTGATGTTGCTGAAGCTGAGTATGTGGCAAGGTTTCTCTGATTTCACCAAAATTACGCCACACAGGTCTCAGGCAGCGATGATTGTGAGTCCTTAGCTCTAGCCTGAAGCTGACCTCCTAATTGTTTGCAGAAGCTGCTGACAAGTTGGAAGTGCTCATGAATGCACTATGAAATGTTAATAATATTAACTATCTTTCCTGCAAAATATAATCTCATGTCATTTGTGCATTTTTGTGTGCTACATTCATGTTGTTTTGTACAACTCTTAATTTACCCAGGAATCTTTGCAACAAGCATCACGAATCAACTGTGGCTTCATGCACTTTCTCTTTGGAAAACGAACTCCCTGGTTACCAAAACCAAGTTTTGGAAAAAATGTGGTCTTTTGCAGCCCAGGAAGTCTGTCTCTGAGCATTACAAGAACAAAAATGAGAGATGTAGAAAAAAAAGTTCTTTTTCAGCTTAACAAACAAACTAGTAATGTAATGTTTTTAAAAGAGTTAGCTGCTGACTGGGAGTTTTTTTAATAATGAAAGAAAAAGGAGGGGAGGGGATGGGACAGGAGAGGGGATGGGGATGGGAAAGGGGAGAGGAGTCTTCTCCAACCTGAATAATTCTATGACCAAAATAGTTAAAAACTCATGCGTGCATCTTGAAAAAAAATGAACAGAACAGCATGTTGCATTTTCATTTACCTCTTGTTTCCTTTATTAGAAAATAAATAATCACCTTGTGACAGAAAAACACAGCTGCCCCCAAAATTTAAACCAGCAAAAAACCTGACTAAAAATGAAAAATTATTTTCACTGCAGAAGCATCAGGAGTTTTAAGCTCTTGTCCCATTCTGTGGGGGATCTTGAATAATCTTTCATTTAGATTGACTGCTTTGCAAATGAAGCCAGCTGGTGAGGCTGATGGCATCCCTTCGCCCTTTTACAGGGAAGCTCAGCAGCAGTGAGTGTAATACTTCATTTCGCCCTGAGATGGTTTTCTTTGTAAAAACAAATGTGGAAGAGCATTATTAAGGGTGAGCAATCCAGCATGACACTGCTCATCAAAACATTTTCTCACTCTGAAGGCTATAAATCTATTGATGTTCCTGAGTTTTGTGAATGATTGCTGTGAGGAATGAAGAACGTCCACGTAATTTTAGTTGACATGTAAACTGCACTATGGGTTCCAAATCTGTCATCACAGCACTGAAATCCATCCTTGACACTAACTTGTACAAATGGCAGGTCACACTAAGAGGAAAACATTTTTTTCCGGAGAGCAATGCAGTTTTGTTTTATAGGAGGCAAATCTTTATAGGGCTCTTTGCCAGTCATTAAGCTATGGTTGTCAGCTAGATGTGTTTCCCGTGTAAATGAAACTCTCTCCACAATGCAGTTTTTCCTTCCTGGAAGTGCTGTGTTTAAATACAAATGAATGCAGACAGCGATCACAATCCTTTAAAAAGGACAAGGAGAAGCTCATGAGAACTGATGGGGCAGAGAGTTGGTTTTCAAGAATTTTGAAGTTTTGGGTAAACTTTTCAAAAACATAAAATTTGGCTAGTTTGGTTTTTCTTTCAATAGAGTTTTGGGGTAAAAATATATTTCTGTAATCAGAGTATTCAGAAATAAACAAGCACTTAAAGTTGACCTGGATACCTTTTGTATTTTTATTAAATATAAGCCCATGCTATGATTCATTTCCTTAGAAAAGGACTCTACTGAAAATTAATGCTTTACATGTAGAATGTAACAAAGAAAACACTGTACTTTAAATAATTTTTGAAGCGCTGCATAATTCCAGGGATACCAAGCATTCTCCACTTTCACTGATTTCAAAACCTCAAGGCATTAGGTGCTGACTATTTTTAAATGGATCCTAAGCTAACAATAGTCTTATATCTTTTTCTAATGAAAATCCAACTCACTTGTAAACCAACTTAGTGCCAAGGATATCAAAATCCGAGTGATTTCCTGCAAGGTTCTTGATCCAAAATGGAAAGAAATGTCTTTTCTATCATCTGTAACAAGCTTTTTAATGACAATTCTCAAAACCTTGACCATGAAAACAGTTGAAAACCTGATTTCCATCATTCCAATATCTTCAACTCAGTCTGTAGGTACACAAAGTGAGTCAATACAGTTAGCACCTCAGCACTGACTCTGCCTTAAAGACTATTTTATTGTAATTGTATAATGTCACTGGAGTGGAAGACAGGACAGACAATAAGCAAAATTTGGAATCTCGTTCCTCAAAATACACATACAAATCCCAGAATGTCAAATCTTTGTTCCTGATATAGTTTAAAAGGCAAGCTGTCCCACCTATCTCCTTCCATTTTATTATTAAATAGAAGTATTGCATAGCTTGGTTATATGTGTGATTATCTTTTAATTTTGCATTAAGGTCATCTTTCATTAGCTGAAATGTTACTGAAACTGCCATACATGAAAAGTAACTTTTCTTTCCACAGGCTCTGCCTATTGTTTGATTCTTCCTGGATGACTGTGATAACAGCAGGCATGGTCACCAGAAATACTAAATTTCTCACTCCTTGCAAATGCTCAAGTTCTTCCTCAGTTTGTTGCAAAAACTTCTGCTTTTCATTGTGCTCTTACACCGCAAAATCAAAAGGAAAAATGTTTGAAAAGCAGACAACATTGTTTCATCTTCAAAGACTCAGAAAGCACATTTTTTTTTATATAACGCCAAAATCCCATAGTGGGACACTGGACTCACGCAGACACGGTGGGTCTGCTGAGGTCAGACATGAAGGAACTGTGCTTGGCTGACTAAGCTAAGTAACAGTTATGAATATAAACAAATAATTTTACTATATTACTTTTATAATATGTTTATTTGAGGTTCTGGAAATTGGATGATGTTTATCCATGTTGAGGCTGAATCCCAGGATCTCCTCTCTGCTTTCTGTCTTATAACTTCCCCAAATGAGTTTCTGTTTGATCTAATTTTTCACAGAAGTGTCAATCCAAGGATATTTAAAAAGCAGAAAGAAAATTAGTTTTAAAATCCCCGAGCATTATGTTCTCATATACAAAAAATTGTTAAGGGATATTATAAGTTTTGCAGTCCCAGGACCTGGGAGTCCTCTTCTGCCCAGGGACCTGGTGTCTCTGTCCAGGCTGAGGGACAAGGCTGTTGCTTTCACCTTTGCAGGTTCAGACAGTACTGAAGTTGAGTGTGTATCCCAGAGACATACACAGACACCTTCCAGAGCCACAAGCACATTTCACAGAGTCCCTGAACACCAGCACAACTTCTCCACCTTTTTGCTTCCCTTGTCCAAAACCAGAGCCTCTTGCCCCCCACGAGTTTTGCTGCAGGGGACACACATACACCCCACGCACACTTGGTTTTTGGGAGACACAGACACTCACCACCACCCCCAGCAGCCAGCACTGGGCACCTGGGCTGTGACTGCAGCCCCAGCCCAGCCACTGCCATGACACCAATCACTCACATCATTCACATGGTTCCCTCATAGCTGGTTTTCAGGATGCACACTATTCCCTGCCCCAGTGGCTGAAATCGAGGCCCCCATCCACTTTAATTGGTCTTCCTGAGACCCCACAGACTCCAGCTGTGTTAAAAACACCAACCCAGGGCACCTGCACCCCCATCTGACTCCAATGCCTGGTCCCAAATCCACTCACTGCACCCACCTCAAGTAGTTAGCACCTTGTCCCTGCACTACTTACATCCCCATGGGACATCAAGTGAGAAGGCATAGGGAGACTTAACAAAGGATGTAAGGATTTCAGTCCTTATAACACAGCTGTAGTCATGTTCCTCTGTCTTTAAGAAATATCCCTCAAAGAAAATTGTAGCAATGAAAGCAAGCACTTAAAGATGTATTTCAGCTAAAATATGTGAATCTTTTTCTTCCAGTCTTCATCTTAAAACCCTCAAATGCTTACACATTCTTTTCCAGTTATTTCAGCAGAAGGAGCTACTTGTCTTGCAGAAGTTTAATACATATATTACAAAAAATGTACTGTAGACTATAAGTTTCATTAGTGCCACATACCCTCCTCATCCCAGATGAAGAATACATTTACATCTTTAAAAAGAATTAGAGAAGTGAAAATTATTATACTATGAAAATTACTGGTAAGAAAATTAAAATATTTGGACAGGCAAAAGCCACAATGTTGCATAGTCCTTTAATACCAATTATCTGTGAGAATAAACAACATTCTGTTTCTAGGAAAAAAATTTATTTGCTAACAGCTATTGTAAATTAAGCTAAGCTTTAGGATATATCCTTAACATTGTATTATGTAAATTCCCTTTTTCTGGTAATGAGTAGCAAATCTAGAATCTTTTGTATTAATGAGTTTAATAACTGACTAGTCACAAAAAGGTAAGTCGTCACAATCAGTTTATTAAATCCTTCCAGAGCTCTGTACCCACCTTACTATTAATTTTCTGCTTCTAATTAATGTACTGTTTAGTCTTTCTTCCTTCTTAATAAAGAAATTTCCAAGAAATTTTCTGGATATGACAAAAGGACAAAATTAAGTCCTTGATCAAAAGCCTTACAGTCAACAAAAGTTTGTATAATACTCATCCATCATATTGCATTCATTTTCTCTGCTCTCCAGAAAAGAAATGTAGCATCTTGACAGAGTAATTTGAAGTAATCTAGAAGGTATGAAGAAAGAATCAAAATTATTTTTTCCAATATCAGACAATCATCCCTCTCTGGCACGTTAATCTTGTTTGTGAAGAATTCCAGTGTAAAGGACAGAAGCTTCCACATAGTGCTACTTAATTTTAAAATGCCACAAACAGATCTCAAACAGATTATAGTCAAAGAAAATAATAACAAAAAAAAGACTCCTTCTTTTCTACACATGGAATGAAACAATATTTCAAAGATTTTCAAAAAAGGAAGGACTCCCTCTCTCCTTCTTATCACAATTTTTTTCTCCCTTCACTCTCATATTTGTCACTTGCCAAAATTGTTAAGTCTTCATTCAGGATGTGGAACAGGTATATTTAAAACCATGTTCATCTCAAATAGATTTATTGGAAATTGATGTCTCTGCATTCAATTTCACTTTTGTAAGTCAAAATAATAACACTGTAGTGTTGGGCAACACTGTGGAAGTTATCTGGTCAAATCAAACCTGTTTCACTGCATTTCTGCCTCTGCCTTCTTGTTCTGTGAGAAATACTGTAAACTCTTCCTTTTGGGGACATTCACATAGTGACATTGTCATTCTTACAATGCCAGAAGTGGAAAAGTTTTGTAATTTGGATCTGAAAATAAGATTTATAAAGAAGAAGGGTTTTAGTTTGTATGTACCTTTTCATACTTGTAGGTAGAATAGGCCCTTGGAGCCCTAAATTTCAATGGCCTATGTCCTTTACACTCATTGAAGATGTGTCATTGAGAAAAAAATAAATCAGACTTACTGGAAGTGGTAATAATAAATCTTCAGTAATTTTAATAGGTTTTATAGCAACGTGCTAAAATCCTATGGTTCCCGTCAGGAATGTGGGAAATAGGTTAATGGAATTGGATGATTAAGAAGAGTTTGTTAACAGCAAAGTTGCACAAACAATATGCAACTTTATTTAAAGCAGTATTAAATAAATTTCAGCTTTTATTGTACAAGATACTGAGATGTTCAGCATGAATCACTTCCTATCAAGTAATAAAGGATACTGTACGCCCCAGAACTGCTGAAGAATATGTTTGGTATGGCTTTTTAGCTGATTTATTGTTTCTGCTCTGGAAAATATTACTTGAAAAGGCCAGTCTCTAGAGAGTTTGGAAACACAAGAATATTGGAAGGGAGGCAGGGGAGTGGGTCAGTGCTATGTGTTCAGTACGTGCTACAGTTTATACATGCTCAGAGGTTTTGCCTCCTAACTGCAAGCAGATGACTCTTCAGCAGCTCTTTTTTGTAAAGAGTCTTTAATGCTATAGCACTAGAACTGATTATCATGATCAAAATAGCAATAACAAAAATGCACTAATGGAGAAAAGTGAAGATCCCTGTTACAGCTGAGGAAAAAGGAGGTGAAATAAGTTTGCTATTACCTTTGTACAATTTGATTTTGAAGTAATCTTGCTCTCACCTCTGTATAATTATCCACAGCTTTACCTCCCACAGCTCTGTTTTAAATTTTTATGTTTTCTTTAACTAATTCTAATATAATACATTGGCAATGTCAGAACCCACTTGGGATTTAGTCAAGTTTTCCGTTGTAAGAACCTATTTTCAGATGTCTAAACTAGAACTTAGTGGGGAGAAAAAACTTTCAGGGGCATGAGATAAAATTCAACTTACAAAATCTTCGGTCTGGTAAAGCCTATTTTTTCTGAACTATTTCTTAAAAGTAAAGAGAGAAAAATAAAGACTACCTCTACAGTAAATTTATTATTCCACTGTCTCAACTCTGTTAACTCTTCTTGTCAAGCAAAAGCAATAGGTTTTGATAGGATTCAATATGTATGGTTATTTGGCATATAAAGCATTTTTAATGTATTCTGGGTTCATTTTTTTGAGGTAATGGAATTTGGGTTTCTCGGAGATCTGGACTGGGATCTGATCCAACATATTCAGATTCATTAGCCATGATTTTGTCTCCCAAGGTAACTCTTTGGAAGAAAACAAATACATCTGGATTTCACATATATTGTAATGGAAAGCTGCAAAAGGAAATGCTAAAGTAACTGTTTCACTGCTAATGCAATACAGCCAAGGCCTAACCAAAGTGAAATAGACTTTACAAATTTAGGTAACAACCATATTGTCCACAATATATTACAGTGAAGAGCTTATTATTCTTTAAAATAATGCTACATGTCATGAGATAATAAGAAGCATTTAGACTTTTCCAGGCATGCAATTTGTATATATTTTTTTTTAAATAGTTTGTAATACTGCTTTTTTTTTTTCCCCACAGAACCTCAGAGGAATCAAAAGGAGTGGAAATGTTGTTTGTTTGTTTGTTTAATCCAGAACTACTTTATTCAAAGTTGAAAGTCAAAGTCTACAACCAAAGAAACATTTAATATGATCTCTGTGGGAAAATACCATGAAGTTGCGCAGCCATACATGAAATACAAGCTTTTCAGTGAATGATACATAATTATCAAAATCTATAATTTTTTTTTTCTGAGCAGAGCTCGGATAAAAAATAAATTTTTCTTTCTTTTTAGTGCCTTTTGTAAACATGTGGACCTTAAAGTCTGTCTCCAAGGGATGGAGTTTGAAGTAATTTTCCTTTAAATTAGCAGTGGTAAAATAGCCTTTTAATTCTTAGGGAAAAAGAATAATCACTCTTTCACTGTATAGTATTTATTGGCATAAAGCTTTGGTAGTCTACATCTTCAGTTGCCTTGGAGCACCGGTAAGACGTCCAATTTTTAATGTGGAGAAACTATAGCCAGAAACTATAGCCAGCACAGAGTCCAGCAATAACAGCTGCTACACAGGTGTGACAGGCAAGGAGCCTGCCCAGACTTAGCTGTCTCACTACCACCTGTGTCTTACAGGAGCAGGATTGATTTGGGCCTCACAGAGGAGGTGCCTTTCCAGGACCTGGCAAAACCAGTACCCAGGCTTCTCAGGCTTAGCAGGAAATGTACCCTAGACATTTATACATATGTCTGTGTGTGAGATCCACAAGGTCTGATGGCACACACCCTTGTATTTGGATCTTTTCCCTCCACGTAGGCAGTATAACCTAATTCCTCATCCTTGCCTGGCCATCATTCTATCATATAAGTGTACGGATAACAAATGATACAGCACACTTAAGCAAACACAAGGTAAAGCTCTTGTTGTAAAGTTGGAAATGGCTTAGAAAAGGCATATAACTTCGCTTTAAAAGAGCTAGATTTATTTATGAAAGTCCCATTTTTGGATCTGTACCTTTCACTTAGGATATTTGTGAAATGTCTTAGCTGTTATACCCATAGAAACAGCTCGCAGGGCAACATTCTCTTTCTGCTCAACTGATTTGAAACTTTGATTTCAACATCTTTGGGAGGCAGAGATTTAGTGCCACTTTTACACTACAGTTTGCACAATCATTTTTATGATCTGCTCTCTCCCCTGTAACTGTGGCTGATTCCACTCTGCATCAGTTTCTACATCAGGTATTTATGAGCATCAGAGATCAACCAAGGCTGCAACGGGATTGTGGTCTCATTTTACATGAGTATAGCAGTGAGCATCGGCATTCTTTTATCTCATTTATTATTACACTTGTTTTAATATTCACTACATTAATAGTCATAATAGACTAATATTAATAATTTTAGTATGAAAAATTATTTTATTACAATGAAAATATAGTAAGCTTCACTACCTATACCCATAATATTTAATACAGTGAAAAAAAAATTTTTGCTGCTTATTTGTAGTTTGTATTTGTAGTAGTTTATTATTTACTATCCTGGTTTGTCTATTGTGCAAAAGAACTTATTTTTCTTGGCTTTTTCTTTTACACAATCTTCAAAGTAAGATTTTAGTGCTGAATAGTAAATCTTCCTCAAAATAGTAATGAAACAAATGAGTTGAGGCCATATATCATAGAATCACAGTATGGTTTTGGTTGGAAGGGATCTTTAAAGATCATCTAGCCTAACAATCCTGCAATGGGCAAGGAAACCTTCCATTAGATCAAGTAGCTCATTCTAAAGCCCTCATTCTAAAAAATGTCAGCCCTCATTCTAAAAACTGTCTTCCTTATGTCCAGTCCAAACTTACTCTCTTTCAGTTTTAAGCTGTTGACCCTTGTGCTGTCCCTACAGATCTTGGTAAAGAGTTTTCTCTGTCTTTTCCTTATTGAAAGGCTGCAATAAGGTCTCTATGGAGACTTTTCTTGGCCAGGCTGAACAAATCCAAACCCCAACTCTCTCAGCCTGTCATAACAGGAGAGGTGCTCCTGTGCCCTGATCATACTCAAGTCCCTCCTTTGGACCCATTCTAACAGGTCCATGTCTTTCTTCTTCTGAATTCCCCAGAACTGGACACAGCTCTCCAGGTGGGGTCTCACAAGAGCAAAGTAGAGGGACAGAACCATCTCCCTTGACCTGCTGGTCATGCTTTAACTTATGCAGCCCAGGATATGATTGGATCTCTGGGCTACAAGCACACATTGCAAGGTCATATCCAATTTTTCATCCATTAATATCCCCAAGTCCTTCTTTGCAGGGCTGCTTTCAGTCCATTCTCTACCAGTCTTTACTGTGCTTGGGATTGCCCCAACCCAGGTGTAGAACCTTGCACTTGGCCTTGTTGAACTTCATGAGGTTCTCATGGGCTCTCTCCTCAATCCTATTAATGTCATGCTCCTTTATTTTATTGCTTATCTGAGCTGTACATACTTCGATGATCACAGGTACAGCATTCACTGGGCTCCCTTAAAATAAAGCAGAATAATGATTTCCCTCCCTCATCTCACGCTTTAATTTCACTGGCATCAGACAGTGCTAAAGCACATAAAACAGCAGGGAAAGACAAACTGTAAATGTATCATTTCTCAAAATTATGTCATTTCTCTTTGAGTATAATTTTTCTTCAGTCACAAGAGGTTACTAATTTGCTCCTATACTGCAATCAGCAATTGTAGTCTTCTTTAGGTAGCACAGAATGTCCATCAGCAAGTGTCTCTGCACGCAGGGAAGCTTCATCTTATTTGGGTTGAGGCCAACTCTCACTCTCTGGGCCAAGGCACAGGTTTTAGAGCTCAAAGTTTCCCGGCAGCAACTCTTCTCCAACAGCAACACTATTTTCCAAACATAGGAAAACTGACAGCAGGGAAGGACAGTATTTTCGACAAGGGAATAATTTAGTCATTCTCTGTATGCTTCCTAGAATAAGGGTGCATCTATTTGCTTTGCTTTGGAGAGACAAAGGAAAGAAGAAAAATGGTGCTAGTAATGTATACTTGGGATGTTTGACGCTTTGAATCTAGAGTTACTCATCATTTTCTACATGTTTGTAAGAGCTAAATAAAAACTCTGGTGTTGAAATAATGAATTACAGAAATTTAAATGAAAAAGCCCCTAGAGAATTGCAAAGAAACACTATCTGTAAGTTCAAATAATGAATTTGAACTCTTTATTTACTTAGTTAATAACACAGACTGTTTTAATTCTCCTTAGGTAATCAATCTTAATTAGGAAATCTACCTTGATTATCATACAATCTGTTTTTTTAGAACAACACCAAATTTATTAAGACAATGGGTTTCCTTCTAAGAAGTAAATTACAGATGAGTTAAAACAGTTGTCATTCAAATGTCTTTTTTTTTTCCTCCTAAAGGATCCCAAGACTATTTACCATTATTGTGTATGCAGGAAACACTTCATCATCCATATATATCCTTCTGGGAATAAGGGAGGGTAAGAACATCGTAAAACGTATTAAGACTTGAAGCAACCACAACACAGCCTTTGTTCAGAAGAAAAAAACTCTCTAATCTACTAACAGTGCTGTGTTTTCCAACCAAGTTTTTGCTGGCAGTTTTGAAAACCCTGACCCATTGGCTGGGCATGCCCATGCCGGGCACATACCTACCCACCCAGTACAGGTCAGCCCTAACAAACCCTGCCCATCCTGCTCTCCAAGGCTGCTGAACTTGAGTCAGTTTTGACCCTAAGGCTGTACAGTTCAGCAGAGGTTTGTAACTGGCTACAGTACTTATGCTGAAGGTGCTTGGCCCCACCAGAGCCCAGCACCAGCCCAAGAAAATCAGCTGCCTCCCAGGTGGGTGTGTATCAGCCTGGAGCATAAGAGGGACAAGCTGGAGTTCATCAAGCCCCACCTCAGCACACCTGCCATGAAGTTGGATAGCTCAGCATTTAGCTGGCTTTTAGAGACTTCTGAACTAATGTGTCTAAGAGTCGTGCATTTTATTGAGGCTCCTTGTTTTAATTAGCATTAAGAAAACCAATTCTGTAATGGACAGAAAAACTGACAGCATAAGATTGCAATCCTTAACATGTATTTTTTTCCATATAGCCCCTGTCCACCAAGTGAAAACATCATAAGTTGCAAGCATGTTGCAAATTTGAAATCATAAATTTTGGCATTGATTTAAAAATACCTCCTTACACATTAGAGAATATAGGGTTTTGCTACTTGCAGGCGCTACATTCCCCTGTATTGTAGTCATAAATGGACCAAGTAATGCTTTTTGCTTTTAATGGATATTTCTCCTCTTCTGAAGCAGTTCCTCCTGTGCTTTGCTGTACATGGCACATCATTTTGTCTGATGGAGTTAGTGGAGCTGGCATGCATGAACTGGATTTCTTTCAGGTGAAATTAAACTGAAAGATAAACTGAAGGACCACACCTAATGTATTTCAGCAGTTCCAGCTTTCAGTATCTGGAAGCAATCTGAAGTTAGTCTGAAGTTTAAAAAAAAAAATCCCTCAAGTTTGTTCTGAGCCAAAATTGACCAAATTTTACCCTTTATTTTAAGGATGCAAAGATACTTTTCATACAGAAGTGGATAGCACGATATATTTAGAATTCATATCTCCACAAGGGTAATGTAGGTTGCATGTAATTTTCCTCTTGTAAAATGGCCTTACACCATGCTATATTCTACTGCCTTGCAGTCTCATATGACTGTTTTAAAAAACACAATTCATGTTATCTCCCATTTTATGTTCCTCATCTTTTATATCTTTCAGTATTTCTCATAGTAGTTCTAGAGTTACAGACAATAAACTACCAAGTATGTTACTTTCATCAGTAAGGAATCTTGTAAACCTTGGTAGATAACTTCCTGAAGAATGTGGGATGAATGTTCTGTAAGCTCTTTGGCACCGCAGACTAGCTGAGCTGAGAGTTTAAAGTGACATAATACATTTTTCCATGTAAATGCAAGGGAAAGAAAAAAAAAAAAAACAAAAAGGAATCTAGGTTTCATCCATGTTGTCACAAAGTCTGGTAAGCGCATTAGCTAAGGGCAGTGATTAATTCAGTACTCTTGTAAGTGAAATGTGCTGTCAAAGTAGTTTTTAGTCCTGGTCCAAGTATAGCTTCATCATTGGCTATTGGTAACTTGTCACTTCCTAATTTTGGTTATTTCTCATCCATATGCTCACTAACATATTAAATATTCTTCATTATCACAATAATGCATCTTTTAATACAAATGTACCAGTGTTTTCATAATATTAGCAGAACATTTTCCAGTGGCAATATACTTCCCTTCACATATGATCTCATAACTAAATTATTTCTGACTTGCTGCCATGTATACCCCCAGGTTATATATGTATTTTTCTTAAAGGGTGGACATAAATTCTACCATATGGAGAGATGTAAAATATGTCTAATAGGGAAGAAAACACATCCCTTGATAGGATAGAGGCAGGAAAAAGAAATGTTGCTCAGTTACTGCCCTCTCTTCCCTGCCTCTAATTTATCCTTTCTCTTTTTTCATATAATCACATGACAGAAAAACTAAATACAGCATATTGCACCAGCATATAGGAGGAAAAAATAAGGAAGACTTTTTTCATGATACTTAAGAACAAAACCTCAAAAACCAGAGAACTACTGTCATAGAACATGCAACGAGAGCCATTCCAGGTCTAACTTTCTTGAAAACAGGGAAAAGTCAGTACACCCAGATAGGGTTACACTCAAAAGGCACAGAGGCCTCATCGTTCATTTGTCCGTGTTAGCTTGATAAGAGATCAATGGCCACCTCTCTCCACCTTGTACCCATTGTCAGTCGTCATGAATCCTTGCAGAATGCACTTAATACTTTTTAGGCTATAAAGACATGTTGAAAATCTCAAATTCACAGAGTAGCTCTTCCCATAATATAGGATAGCTTTGTGCATGGTTGGTTCCAATAAGAATAATGTTACTGCAGTGTAAGCACTTCAGTGGCAAAAACAATCTTGCAATTTAAAACATTTCCCCTACTTTGCTACTAAGAATTCCTCTGGAAGAATTCTTGTGGGAAAACAAAAACAAAAACAAAAACAAAACAACAGAAGGATCTGAGAGCTACAGTTCAATAGTGTTAATAAACACCAAAGCACCTGGAAAAACACTGGCTAGAATAGAGGAACCTAGAATAGAGGTGTCTGTGGGAGCGTTGTTATTTTCTCTCCACACCTTATTTCAGAACAAGGTTTAAATCAATCACACCATTTATATGATTCTCCAGCCAACTAGATCATTGTCTGAGATTTCTGTGTAAATTTTGCTTCACAGAATCGTTCCTGTGATAGAAAGTGCTGCTTCTAAAAGTGGAAGGATCAGCACATGCAAGTGTTACTGCTGTAAACAACGTGGCAAAGAAAATGAAGGATTGTTTTGAAACAACATAAAGTTTGCTTTGCCTCATTAACACCAGCTAGAGGTGGAAAAGCTCCTGCTCTCTGACAACTCAGCTGTTTATGCAGTCAGGTGCCTGAAAAGAATCAGACATTAAAATCTGCAAGCATTGAATTTGAGGATTGTTTGTGGTCTGCATTAATAACCCACCAGATACTTGCAGTCATGTGAAATGGCTCAGCCATGTCAGATGGACCATAATGGCTCACTGGCATCAGTCTGCATTTCTGTTTGTGCACTGTTACCAAAAGAATATATGCATGAAACTTCAGAAAGAAATGCTGATTAGAGGAGTCAGGGCTTGAAGGAAAGCCAGGGAATTATTTTACCCACAAAAAGTTATATTCCTAGTAAAGTCACAAATCTGGACAAATATGGATTAGTATAAGAACTGGATTAGCATAAGAAACATGGAGTCCCTTTGTGCAATGTCTTTACATCAGCACAGCACATAAAGCTCTAACTGTGCTTACATTTTATATCTGCAGATGGTTGAAAGGCAGAAAGGTTATGTCAATTTCTCTATTTACACACATAAGTCTGGTACTTACACTAAAAATAAATGGAGGATTTAGACTTATAACCCCTGAAAAAAATGACATTCCACGAAAAAATCTTACTAAGAAAGTCCTAGGCTGTCAGAATTTGGGTATTCAGCAGTTCTGACCGCATCTTGTAAAAACTAAGAACTGCTCTTTATAAAGTCAGCGTGTCCACTTCGTGAACAAACCCTTAAAGCTACAGCCAAAATAATTTTAAAAAATAAAGAATGTTAAAGGATTGATAGTTCACATAAGTGACACATGCACATTTATAGGAATTGAAATTGAAAAAAAGATTGGCTATGACTTTTCTAACTAGAGTAGTAAAATTCACATGTTAATACGAAAGTGAGAGCAAGAAAGAAATGAGAAATTTGTTTGTAACCAAAACTGCAGATATTTTTGCTAATCTGCAAAATCAATCATAGGGAAGGGGTAGATTTTATGAATGGAGAACAAAACATACACTGTTTTAATAGTGAACATTTTGTATTGGCATGAGAAATATGACATAATTATTTTATCATATGCTCAGGAACTTGACTGCAAAAAGTACAGTAACTTGGAAGAACAAAACAAAAATTGTTTCAGAAAAGCTTCAGTAGCTTTCAATTGCTCCCTGACTAGACAACACCTTACTTGTTATTTAGGCATTACTATAAGCTTGCCAAGGACAAATGGTCCAGGAAGGTCATTCCTACTTTAAGGCCGGTTTGGCTTTTCTCCTGTACTGAACTACAGTCCTGCAAAATGGCTTAAAAACACTGTCTCCTGATGTGTTCTTTAGTCTAGCCTGTCTTGTCTACACTGAATCGCTTAGCGCATGTTGGGTAACTGCTTTTTCAGAGACTCATAGAGTTGTATGTCAATAAGGACTATTAGATCACTTCTTCTGACCTGTATGATACCAAAAGAACACAGGTTTTATCCGCTTATTTCTCTATTGAGCCAATAAGGCATCCAAGCTTGAGATGAACATGTTAAGAGAGTAGTCTATCCCTTCCTCAATAGTTTGTTCTAATCTGAGATCAAAATGGTGGTTTATGTCCTGTTTGTGGTTATTTATCCAGATTCTGCTACCAGCCCTTAGTATTTATTAGGTTTCCCAGCATTAATATATTTGTGACTCTAGTATTCATTATCCTCCCCCTTGCCCAAGAAACCTGCATAGTTGTGAGGAATCACTTCCTGCTACATTTTTTAATCAAGGTTTTTTAGGCATCCCACTGTAAATTGTCTTCTGTGATCCTAAAACTGTGTGCCTCTTCCGTTTCTCAAAGTTCTTTGAGAAAGTATCAGAAGAACATATTTTAGCACTCTGCTACTCCCTCTTTCTCTGTGATGATGTAATCCTTTCTCTAACATTCTGGCATTTCATAACAAGTTAATAGGACACTGTCACTAGTCCTTTTTCACAGCCATTGTTTTCAGGGTACGCTCCCTACTTGAACACACACCTTTGCAGTCCAGCATGTGAATGCCTGCCTTTGTTGAAAGGATCCAACCTATCAAGAAATTCAAATTCCAGAGTAGGACTGACTTTTCTTGATGATTACTTAGTTTTCTTAAGTCCTTGGAGCAAATGTTCAGCTGTAACTTTTTGCTCCAAGTCGCAAAAACAGTGTCACTAGTGTAGATCTAAGGCAGATCTTGGAATAAAATTTGCTCACAAAAGACTGCCCTATTCATAATACGGCATTTAGTCTATTCTTTATCCATTTAATATATGCTCTGCTGCTATTGTGGAGTATTTGCATTTAAAATTAGAATTCATTCTATATTATACTAAGGCTTTTGACGCTCTAGGTAGATTGTAACCCAACAGTTACCCTGACCTCCCAAACTAGGAACTGCAAAGGAAAGCATAAGGTTTGTTTGACAGGTAATGTAGCTAGTCCAGGGTTCCTTAGGTCAGTCTTCCTGTGCATTTTGAACATCACCATCACATCACCATTTTCCTACTTTTTGAAACTTCCCTGGTATTATCAGCATTTGTTTTAAAAGCATGGCATCAGGCCAAAGATTTCTTTTGACACCTGTATACAGTCAGCACAGCATTCAGTTCAAGACAGACAGAAGGTATGGTCTTTCTGCATAATTATCTCAATCAATTTATGTCATAACTAAGATTCCCACTTCACAAGAAGGTCATATATGAGCTGTGACTGAGAGGTCCAGTATTCATACAGTTTTTGAGTGTTATCAGGAAAGGGCATTTTTCCCATTGGCACCACCCCAATTCACATGGATTGGTTCATCAGCTTGGTAAATCTGATTGGTAAATCAGAAAATTATAGGATGTGTCTTTTAGGGGCCTCAGCCCACAAGAAGGACAAAGCCAAGAACGTAACACTAATGGGAAAATTGAAGCATGGACTCATATGCACTCTGGGATCTGGATGCCAGCCACTCAAATGGTGCCTACAGTGAACACACCCCCTATACAAATGTAGCGTAAAGCAAATCATCAGCTTTCTCTGGGTCTATCTCTTTATTCACAGGCTCAGACTGCAAGGAAGCCAGAAAGACTCTGGCATCCCTTCCCAAACAGCGTCAGTGTCATGCTCCTTTCCTCCGTTTCTAGCAGCATTGGCACACCAGCCACAGACCAACTGCTTTCCTTTGGCTCTGCTTCAGGAACAGAGCTGGTGTCAGTGCAGCTGACTGGACCCAGTAGGTGGGAATAAGCCTTTCCCCACAGCTGCGGTAGGTTAAAGTCACCCTTTCTTCCCCAGAGCACAGTGAGCCAGGGCTGTGAGTGCTGGGGCTATGGGTAGTGCTCCAGCTGTAGACAGTGCTCCACACACAGAGGTTTGGGCTGTTAGGCTTCCCCCTCCCTCTTATCAGACAACCTGCGCAAGGAGGAAGTTTAGAGTTTATATTAGTAAAAATTTCTCCACCAGAAAGGGTGGTCAGGCCCTGGAACAGCGTGCCCTGGTAAGTGGTTCAGTCCCAGTCTCTGGCAGTATTTAAAAGACATGTAAATGTGGTAGCTGGGGACATGATTTAGTGGTGGACTTGGCAGTGCTTGGTTAACAGTTGAACTTGATGATCTTAGAGGTCTTTTCCAACCAAAATTATTCTATGATAAAAGTGAGTAATAAACCGGTTTCAGGTTAGTCATTCACACCAGGACTGTGTCCGTTCTTACTTTGTTTTTCTTTGCCTCAGCCTGAACTGCAGCAAAGCTGTTGATGTGGATGGCAGCAGGCAGTGAAAGGTGACTGTTTCAAGGAGGAATTCTTTACAGCAGATGTTTTTTAAATAAAGTGGGATTTTTTTCATCTAATGCTTTTAGCAAACTCTAAGGAAGTTAAAATCTATTCTGAATATATATAAATTCAGCTTTGTTAAAAGATTTATTTTCTTCTTATTCTCTTTTATTTTACTTATAATATGGAGGATTCTTTTTCTATCTTTTAATGACAGGGATCTTTCTAAGAAAAGATTCACCAGCTTCTAAAATTTCTGAGCTAAGAAGTCAGATAGCAATTAATGACTTGTTGGAAGAGGAAAATGTTATTTTCTGAGAAGGTTTTTACTCCATAGAAGAAAAAAAGTTTATGAGAGAAAATAGAAAAAAAAAAAAAAAACAAATCTAGAACAAATATGGAACAAATCCTATAGGACCCTCGAGTCCGGGGATGCAACCTAAAGCCCTGCACAGTATACTGTGCACATCTCTGAAGAGTTAAGAATTCATCAAAAAGTATCTGAGCTACCTTCAGCAAGATTTTGACCTGTGGCTGATTTCAGTAGAAGAAAAATCTTATTGATTTATGTTAGAAATATCTTCTAAGTGGCAAAAGATACGCATAACCATCCTTCGTTTTGTGCAATTTGTTTCTGCTGTATGCATTCAAAAGAAGTTGCCTTAGATTTTAATTATCTGGATTATAACTTAGAGATGCTGTAATTACAGTGCATAAACTTTCAGATAAGTTTAACCAAGAAGCTCAGTTTAACCTTGAGAGGCTGCAGTGATATACTGCTCCATATACCATATTTTAATTATATTTTCAGATGGTAAGAACCAACCTAATAGTATTTTAAACATCTACCTGTTCCCAGATGTTTGGGTATCTTGCATAGAGATAAATTCTCTCAGATAATTTTGAAACACATCACAGAAACGGCTACCATGATCACAAGAATTTTTGATGGCAGAGAATTCAGAAGACAAAAATCCCATCAGCACTATGAAAGCAGGCTTAATAATGTACTTGTTTACTTCCATAAGTAGTTTAGGTTAACTAATACATAGCTAGTCTTCAGCTCTCCAGTCTTAAGAGAATACCTAGTCTCAGTGTTGCAAACTTAACACTTATGTCAAAGTGAACCCTAGTATTCAAATACAGGATAGCAGAGGACTCTTTGCAATCAGTCAAGGTAATTATCTGGTTTTGATTCACCTCTTTTATGGGAACTATATTCTGTTAAATTTAGTCTGTCTGAACAGTCATGTTGCAAGGAATGATGGAGTAGTCTCTGGATCCTAGCAGCAAGGAAGCAGCTATTTTCCTTGCAGATCAAGACATTTTTACTTCCTGACCAATGCTGTATTTCTCTACCCTCTAGTGGTGAAAAGACATTCTCAGAAAACCACTGTTTTAAAAAACATCACCAAGATTTTAGCAGAAGATCCATAAGCATTGAAAAGTTCTTAGTGAAAGATAAAGTTACTTTTTACATTGCAGTAGGTTACCAAAGCACTTAAGGCACCAAAATGTGTTAGGATTCTATAATTACAAAGCTGCTTACCTTAATAAACCTAGCCCAGAATGAGGTCTGCAGTGAGATAGAGTGTGCATTAATAATAAAAAATGGGGCACTACTCAATTAACTGCTTGGTACTTATTTCATAGAGCATTTTAAGGTGTCTCCTTGGTAAACCTGGACATAGATGCAGCACATATTGTTAATGATAAAAATCTAGGGGAGATGCTAGAAACAAAGACTGACTTTGGCAGCATAGCAGAGATAAAGTACCTGGTATTGCTGAAATTTTATGGTTGGATATCAGTTAAGTTATAAAAATTAAGGGGAACTCTTGGTTTGTGTAATATTTTGAAACTGCCCAGCGCCTGTTAATGCAATATGGAAGGGAGGGAGGAAGGCAGGCAAGAAGGAAGGCAAGCAGGCAGGCAGAATGGAGGGCGGGAAGGAAGGAAGGAAGTCTGCAGTTTACGGGAAATCTGGTCCACTTCATTGCTAAACTCAAGCAGGTAAATCCCAAGGTAAAACTAAAAATAGAGAGTCTTTCAAATGAGTGCTATACTTAGTACATATGTGGCATGTAAAATACGAAGAAATTTTATTTGTTTTCTGTAAGAGTATTTTATCAAGTATTAGAACTTGTTCCTTTTAAAAATGAAATAAATAGTTTCTATTTCTACTTCTGAAAATCTACTTGATACAATGTGAACTGTGAAATTGGTATTTAAACTTCTGTAACAAGAAAATAAAATTCAAAATTTCAAAGACATTTCTTGGTGACTCAATAGATGAATATAGATGGAGAAAAAAAGAGAAACTTTCTGATTATGTTTGTGGGTATATTCTGTAGTAATAACCTTCCCTGAGCTACACTTGCAGTAGAAATTACTTCACTGGCCCTTTAGAAGGGGCAATACAGTACTGAATTACAAACGATAAAAAGCCAAGGGGAGGGCATGGGTAGGAAAGTCAGACATATTAAAATAAAAAGTACACATGGGAGAAAAGGAATCAGACCTTTAACTTCATAAACTGATAGGTAATTTTCATTGAGAGAGCACAATATAGTAGTCATCGTTTTTATAAGGCTACAGACGCTGTACTATTCAGATTCCAGATCACAGCATGTAAGG
>NW_020956719.1:16050-20730 GCF_003031625.1 Empidonax traillii | reverse complement strand
TACACTTGCAGTAGAAATTACTTCACTGGCCCTTTAGAAGGGGCAATACAGTACTGAATTACAAACGATAAAAAGCCAAGGGGAGGGCATGGGTAGGAAAGTCAGACATATTAAAATAAAAAGTACACATGGGAGAAAAGGAATCAGACCTTTAACTTCATAAACTGATAGGTAATTTTCATTGAGAGAGCACAATATAGTAGTCATCGTTTTTATAAGGCTACAGACGCTGTACTATTCAGATTCCAGATCACAGCATGTAAGGTACAAGTAAAAATTCCAAGGGTATTTTGATATGTTTGTCTGCCCATCTCCCATTAGGCCTGCAAATGTTGAAGTGAGATGTTGTCAGAAGATACGTCATGTTCATGAGTGAACATGCTATATGAGAGCGCGTCCATTTTCAGAGCACTAAAATGACACAGTGGAATATGGTACCAGCCAATCCATTCTGCTGAAGATGCATTTTATACCAAAAAGAATAAATTAATTCTAGCATTTTAATTTCTTTTATCCATTTCTTTCCCACAATATACTGATGGCAATCCATTTCACACTCTTTACCAACCCAGCTATGCCAGTAGAAGTCTGTAGTACAACCTTGGTTTTAAGAATGCCGCTGATATAAACACATTTCAGGCTTCCTCCTTTGTTTTATGTAGACTGTCTTAGCTATTTCTTTGTGACTTCATTAGGACTGTTCCCACCACTGATTTCTGGAGCAACGCTGCATTTCCTAGGAGTGTAAACAAAACGTATGTGATGAACCTGCATGTCACTTTACTGCAGTGCTGGAGCCACTAGGGTGATCAACTGTTCTAATTGTAATAGGAAATTTATGTGACCCGTGTTTTTAAATAGGCAAGAGTATCTACTCTGAAGTCAATCCTCAATTCTAAAAGACTAATGCAAGCTTATAATACAAAAATATAATTTTAAAGGACTTTGATTTAATGAAGACTATATTTAATGCTGTGTTTACTGGTCAGTGTTCTCCTTTCTTCTCTCCATTTTTTTTTTCCTTTTAGTGGTGAGAATTGAAATTAGTAGGCTTGAAGTGAAAATATGTCATGACTTTGGAAATGTTGAACTTGTAAACTGTGCTTGAGATAGGTACCAGAAAATTACTGAAGATAGTTTTAGGCTGGCTTGTGAAGTGCAATAAGAAGGAGCAATATGTCTATAAATCTAAAATAGTAACCGTTACCAAAGGCATTCCAGGATTGCTTTTTTTTTTTTTACTTTGATGTTGGATCTGTTTGCAGACAAACATGAGTGTTGCTCTGTTCCCTGGAAGTCATATACAATCTGTATGCAGCACTTGCTATATGGTATGGCTCTTAGCTTTTTAAGGAGTCTCAAGACCTTTTGCCTTTTATGATTCCATACCCCTGTGGATGCTGAATTATAGATTTCTTCTCTCATGGATCTAAATTATCCCTTTCCACTAGACAGAAAAATTGATCTGCACATGAAATACTAGAAGTTGTTGCACCGTTTATTTTACTAGAATTTTATATAATGTCCAATTATTAACAACCATTAGTATTAATTGTTAATTAATAAATTGTTATTTAATAAAAAACAACTAAAGCCTCTTCTACTTCACCTTGAAAATCTTTAATGAAATATATTAGCGCAAAAGATTTCTGGCTTCCTTCAGTCAGAGTTCATTCACAAAGAGTTTATAAAAACATTAAAAACCTGTGACTCCTTGTGGGTGCCTTATCTAGTCTCTATTTACTGACACTGGTGGCTTGTGATTTTTTAGTATGTTTCCTTATAAATTAAAAATATTTTTCAAAATTCCCATAATGATTTTTCTTGATTGCCTCTGCCTATGTGAATGTATTTATTCTCAACATCAGAAAACAGCCTGAAATGAAACACTGTAGACTTTTAATCATTCCACATAGTTACAATAGCACCTATAGGCCTTACTATCTGCAAGAACAGCTGCAGTTATGGAAAAGTCATAAAGCAGAAGAACACTGGGTCAGGTAATACTTTCAAATCCTCCTGCACTATTGTGGTTTATCCCAGACTCTTTAATATTTAAGCAGTTTTATAGGGCAGAGGGTTAAAGAACATGCTAGATATGTGTCTTGCTCCTACCAGCTATCAAAATAAAAATCTGGTCTGTGTATTGTATAAGTTGTCAGAAAAAAATCCATTAAGTTTTTGGGGTTTTTTAGGATCTCTCCACTTGGTATTGATCTCATTACTTGTGAAACATTTTTGTTGCCTTTTTTTTTTTTAATATTTTCAGTGGAAATTTAATCCAGATGTCTCAACTGCCTAAAAACTGTTTTAAATCTATGCCTCTTTTTTCCCATAAGAAAAAAAATAATAGCAATATTTAGAGTTATATCTATAAATTCTAGTATTAACATATGTATTCATGCACATTAAGCTATCACTACCTTCACTTTAGCAGAAGGAAGATAGGAGAAGACACCACTTGCCTGTTATTAAGCATTTAATTTAGATATGACTTCCTAAAAACCTGTATGCATGCAGATTGTCGTGGATACACACATGGCCTGCATTGATCTCAGAGGTCAACAGCAGCAGTGATGATACAGGGCTTAGAAGAGGCAGGTGCCTCTCTAGAGCAGCACACAGAGACGTGGCCACCCCATGGGACAACACAAGGCCTGTGTAGTCCCTGGTGGAATGAGCCAGCAAAAAAAAAAAAAAAAACAAACTGTAAACCTACAACAAAAAAGTGCATAATCAAGGGCAACAGGAGGGCCTCAGGAGTCTGAATTAAGCATCCTCTTGTGCAGGGAAGTATGGGAAGGAAAAGACTGTTTCTTTTACATTACAGATCATCTGCAGCAGTTTTTTTGTGAGCTGGACAGACTGGTCATGGCCCTTCTTGCTTTTAGCTAGCTTGTAGCAAGGCATGAGCTATTCTAAAGACATAACATCCATCTCTTTTGTAAAAGGTGGGATCCCTTCAAGGGAAATCCATGGCCATGGTTCCTGTTGAAAGTGTTCTTTAGAAACCTTATTCATGAGTTTTATTACCAAAAAAAAAAAAAAAAAAAAAAAAAAAAAAAAAAAAAAAAAAGATCCAGAAAGAAATTTTCCATTTTTTATCTAAGTTCCCATGCCAGTCTGACAAAGAGGTAAATCATGTATACATGCAGGTCCCTGCCCCTACCATTTATATTGGCCGAAGTAGCTGTTATGCTTAGACAGCACAGCAAATTGTTTTTAAAAAATGGAAGCACACACCAATTTTTCAGATTTCCTTGGAAGGTTAGGTGGTGTGCAGATAATCTGAATCATTCTCTGAGACTTGTGTGCAGCAACTTGGTGAGTATATGCCTGAGGCTTTTATAATCTTGGCCTTCCCTAAGGGGAGTGTTACCTCTGTTGGTATATACATAAACTCTTCAAAAGAAAATGAAAGCGGGAGAGAGAAGGAAAGAAGGGAAGACAGACAGCACAGAAGGCTTACTTTCCTTTGAATGACTGAACTTAGGCAGCAGTGGATGATCACTGCATCTGAGTCTCCATTTAAAACTGTTATGCTGTCTGTAGCAAGCTTCCGAAGATACCTTTATTTGTAATCCTCTGCCACCTTCTTTTATACCAGACAGCCTGCCTATAGTTTCTGTAACTTTTCCCATAGAAGCCTAAATGCCTGTGTTCCAAGATATTAGAAGGTAAAACACTAATTTCTTCCAGTTACTCTGACACCTTGAATGTAGAATCCAACACAGTTTATTATTAAGGATTTCTCTTTTTCACAGAAACAATCTTTTATATTACATATTTTCATTCTATAATAAGGCATGCATTTTTTTATTACATACATACTTATACACCAAAACTGCCGAAGTAACACAAGGCTTTTCTATGTAACTATCATATCTATACAAATACCATCACAGAGAGTTCTCTGCCTCTGTTTCTTTTCTTACCTTCTATTGCAACCTGTGTAAGTTTACTTTAGAGGCTCTTCAGGACTTCTGCTTTTATGGGGTTTATTGTTGTTGCTCTTTGGGGTTTTTGTAGGTCTCATAGCAAAATGCTCTTGAGCACTGTCAGGAATGATATGGCAATATAGTTAAGACATGTAATAGGTGTATCTTCATTCCAGAATACCTATCCAGTCAGACAGGGAAAACTCACAGCTGGTCTGTGTGATGTAGCTACATATACACATCCTTTCTAACACAGTAGGATAGACCAGAATTTCAGCAGTGTTATATGCCCCCATCAATATGCTTGTATGCTAATGCAGTATGGAAATAATTTTAGAGTTTACTGTTAGTTTTCTCCAATCTGGAGAAAATTACTTCAAATCAGTGCTGTCCATTTTCCTACCTACATACTTAACAGGAACTTCTGGCAAACAAATACATGTCTTTTACAGAATGTGTTACTGGGCAATACTAAAAGTGCAGCAGTGGGAGCCTCTTTATTAACTGTTATGCTCTTGGTAACCACAACACACTGGGATTTGGAATAAATGACTTGCAGTTGGCTGAAAGCTTGGTAGAAGGTGTGTTTGCAGAGTGTCACCTAATGCAGTTGACATCATTCTTGCCAATGAGAATGAGGATCAGTTCAGCAACACTGCTTCTCCCAGCCTGCTAGATCACAAGCCACTTGGTCTGCAGTTTAAAAGCGATATGTAGCTCTAAAGTATTTTTCATGTCACAT
>NW_020956719.1:13211-15841 GCF_003031625.1 Empidonax traillii | reverse complement strand
CTGAAAGCTTGGTAGAAGGTGTGTTTGCAGAGTGTCACCTAATGCAGTTGACATCATTCTTGCCAATGAGAATGAGGATCAGTTCAGCAACACTGCTTCTCCCAGCCTGCTAGATCACAAGCCACTTGGTCTGCAGTTTAAAAGCGATATGTAGCTCTAAAGTATTTTTCATGTCACATGAGAAAGGAGTATATCAGGACATGCAGAATACAGAATGATTGTTTTTGAAAGGGTGTACACAAGGTATCTTGGGTCATCTCTACCAATACTTGTCAGTACAGTAATTTGTTAATTTTTAATGTATTCTAAGTTTTAGGAGGGAAGTTTCTCAGATTTCTACAGCCTATGCATTTCTATCCTGTTTAATGGGATAAGTGAAACATCTTGGAGAAATGCAGTTTCTGTTCAGTCTCTACTTGATAGCAGATAGGCTGTCTGCTACAATCAAAATGCCTCTGATGATACAACTTCTGAAAACCTTTTGAAGAAAATGCCACAGCCATCATATTACACCAAAGAAGAACATGGCTAAAGGTGAGTTAATTCACTGGAACTCTGGAAACACTGGAACTCTGGAAACACTGGAAACTCTGATAGAATAGCAGAATGTACATGTACATATAAATTTCATACTAAATGCCTTTCAGTAGTACCCGATAAGATCTTATCCACAATTTTTCCAGGTCAGAGGTCACACTAACACACCTGTGGTTTTCCAGATTTTCCATCATACACTTCCTGTAAATAGGAAAAAAGCTGGTGAGCTTCCAGTCAGTGGGGAACTCTTCAGTTTCCCAAGACCTTTGGTAGGTGATTGGAAGGGGTTGTGCTGTAACATCCACTAACAAGTGCAAAATGAAACTTGCCAATGCTGGAGTGGTATTTTTGTCTGGACCTATATATGTTCTCCTAAAAGTAGGGACATGCTTGCTTCCTGTCTGGGACCATCTCAGTACACCTCAATAATATTTCCTATACTCAGAGCAGCATTAACATTTTAAAGATGGACAGATGGGTCTAGTATACCCCCGAGTTCCTTATTCTTCTCACTATGCCATAGTGAGAAGAATAAGTTGTTCTTAGTTGCCCTTTGTCTGCATCTTCCTGGAGTTGGCTAACAAAAGCATTCACTGTTTGGGGCCCATCACCTTTCCAGCAGTGATGCCAATGGGTTGGTGTGCACTGACCATACACTCTTTAAAAATTTCCACCGCATGTGTTGTAGGCAACCCATGGATCTGTGGGTAAGTGCACGCCACTTGCACACTTCACGCCTTCCCTCCCTCTGATATTGGATAACTTTCTCTCCTGCAGTCCATTTAGCTAGGTAACATGTATTATCTTCCTTGTAGGGATATTTTTCACTTGCACATGACAGGAGTTTTCCCCAGACACTAAGGACTTAAATCATTTTTCCAATTGCTTTGTCTATGCCTGCTTCCCTGGAAATTATCCCAGTTCCTTGGCCTCCCTACCCTCTAATACCCTTTTATCTTCATTATCCTAGCATTGGAGCAGCTAAGTGGTAATAGGCTCGTCTGGATGATAGTTGAAATCTTTTTGTATCTCCTGCTATTCACTCAAGGATTAGGATTGAGTGGTGGTAACCTCTTGTTCTGAGACTTCTTCATGTTCCCGTGATGACCCTGCTTTGTCTTCTTAACCCTCCTTGTCCCTCTTTATGGGATGAAATTACTTCCATGCGCATTTCTTCTTGTGTAAAGGAGCAACTAATACCAGCACAGGCTGGTTTTCTCTTTCATCTGCACTTACCATCGTTGAAATCTGACTGGCTGTAGCATCTGTCATAGGGATGTGAGTAGCTGTCATACTTGTCACAGGGGTTAAAGTATTTGGAGTCTGAGTAGCCCCAGTGCTTGTCACTGAAATGTGAGTAGCTGCAGTGCCTGTTGCTGGAGTTTGAGTGGCTCTGGTGGTGGTTGCAGGGATCGAACTGCTGTGCTTGTCACTGAGGTTTGAGTAGAGGCTGTATACGCTCCACCTCTGGAACTGTTCAAGGTCAAGTTGGATGGGGCTCTGAGCTGGTGAAAACTGTCCCTGCCCATGGCTCGGGGGTTGGAACTAGATAATTTTGGAGTCTCTTGCAACTCAGGCCATTCTGTGATTCTATAGTCAAAATCTTTAAAATTCTCAAACGTTACCGCAACCAACCTAGAGGGCTGAAGGGCTTCCGCAGAATTCGGGAGGAAGGAAAGCACGAAGGAAAAAAAATGCTGGAGGATATTTCTCCCTCTTCCCGAGGAAAGGTAAGAGCTGTAGTTACTGACGATTCCCACCAGATGACGCCCGAAGCACGGAGAAGACGGGAACGCTGAGGGGATTCAGAGCTCAAGACTCGCGTTTCTGTCACACTGCAATCAAACACTGCAGAAAACAACGATGATAGTCTTCGCCCGGTGTCCATAAATATCACCACAGGGAATTAATGGCCAGTCTCTTCGCGAACGAAGAACCGGGGAAGGTCTTTCCACCTTCCAGCCTGCGCATTGGATTTTTTAGGTGAGACACAGTGTGCGCGGAACTGAGCCCACCCTTTAATCCTGAGGTTCATCTGCCGGGGCCAAGCACGCTTGGACGGTGGCAGCGAGGTCCTCAGGACGTAGATGGAT
>NW_020956719.1:9925-12809 GCF_003031625.1 Empidonax traillii | reverse complement strand
CGCATTGGATTTTTTAGGTGAGACACAGTGTGCGCGGAACTGAGCCCACCCTTTAATCCTGAGGTTCATCTGCCGGGGCCAAGCACGCTTGGACGGTGGCAGCGAGGTCCTCAGGACGTAGATGGATTGCCTTACAGGGCTAGCGAGCTCCATCTGCCCGGGGAGGGGCCCCGACCGGGAATCGAACCCAGATCTCAGCGTTGACAACGCTGTGGTTTAGCCACTGCACCACCAGGGACACTACCACAGGGAATACTTGCAGCAAGAAGACGGTTATATAATGTACTTCTGAGCACAGACACAGGAACTCTGAAAGCGAACAAAGCAACATGATGACCAGCAACTCTTAAACTAATAAAATAAATGTTCATAGCCACTTTGTTTTAATACTCTTTGGTCATACATATCATTATTTCAACTCTTCACGCCCCACATTGGGTCCCAAACAGGGACTGTCAAAGTTTAATCCCACCTGGCAGCTACAGGTCAAGTAGCTGCTTGCTCCCTCCCCCTCCAACGCCTTCAGTGGGGAAGAGAATCAGAAGAAAAAGGCAAAAATGTGGGTTGAGATAACAGAAAAATAAAAATTGAAACAAAATTATAATTATAATAAACATGCTAATAATAATAATAATTGTGATGATAAGGGGATGCAGAGAGAGAGAGACAGAACCCAAGAGAAACAAGTGATGCACAGTTAAATTCCTCACCATCCACTGACTGATGCCCATTCCATGTCTGAGCAGCAATTATGCCCTTCCGGGCTACTATCCCAGTTTAAAGACTAGGCATGACATTCTATGTTATAGAGTACCCCTTTGGCCAGTTCAAGTCCGCTGTCCAGGCTGTGCTTCCTCCCAGATTCTTGTGCAGCTTCTCACTGCCAGAGCATGGGAAACTGAAAAGTCCTTGACTTAGGGTAGACACTACTTAGTGACAGCTGAAGCATCAGTGTGTTATTGACACTATTCTAGTACTAAATATAAAAAAACCCCAAACAACAAACAAGCACTATACCAGCTACTAAGAAAAAAAAAGAACTGTGTCTCAACCGAAACCAGGACAACCAGGGTGTTAGTACTGAAGTGGCTCAGATGGATCTGGCCTGGGAACATAAGAGTGAGCTATTTATAGAACCACAGTCATAGAAGCCAAGTAGCTAAAGCCTTTTTGGTACAGGGAATGACGTCTGAAATACCTATATGAGGAAACCTGACAGGTGGATTATTTTACATGACCTTGTGCTCCCATGGTAAGCATCAGGTGCTTACAAAGGTGGGGTGATTACTGGGTGGTTGGAAACATATTCTGTGATCCATGCCACTGCCAAGAACACTGTCCTGGGCCTTGGAAAACAACTGTGGTATGCAGCACTCACCAAAAGAACTGAATCGGACAACGTGACTCATTTCCAAAACAATGTCATAGACAGCTGAGCCAAGGAGCATGGCAAGGACTGGGTGTATCACATCCCCTACCATACACCAGGCTCTGGGAAAATTGAAAAATTCAATGAATTGCTGATAACTGCACTGAGAGCAATGAGTGTTGGGACATTCAAGCATTGGGATACAAATCTAGCAGAAGCCACTTGCCTCATTAACCCTAGAGGATCTGCCAGTTGACTAGCCTTGCCCAAAGGAAACCCCTCCCCACTGTGGAAACAGGCAGGGTTACTGCAGTACATATATGAACATGACTGAGAAACAGGCTGAGTTATGCTATTTATGCTATTGGCTTTCATGGCCACCTAGGCACACTGCCAGCTCATGTTCAGCTGGCTGTCGACCAGCACCCCCAGGTTCTTTACTGCTGGGTTGCTTTCCAGCCACTCTTCCCCGATCCTGTAGCGCTGCCTGGAGTTGTTGGGACCAAGTGCAGGACTCAGCACTTGCATAAACACACACACACCCACGCTCCAGCAATCACTCTCACTCACATACACTGATAAATTCACACTCTCACAGTTCAGATACACACTAATGTGCTGACATTCCCACTCCCTCAGAAAAACATACAAGACCATGTTGTCACACACACAAAACCACTCAGTATAAATACATATCTCTGGTGCAAAACAGGGACCTTTTTCCTTTTCCTTCCTTTGAAGCTACAGCAGGAGATCAAAGTGCTTTTATGATATGCAGCTATGTTACTAAGTTGTTCCTATTGGCAAGTTCTTCTGTTTCCATGACAATTTCAGTAAATTTTCTTTCCTTTTCTAATTTTGCTTTGCCTTCACTTGTTGCTGTGTGGATATTCAAGGTAGTGTCGACAGCAGGAAGAATCTGTTCTTTGAAACACAAAGAATGGGGTTTCAAAACGAATCCATATTAATAGGAATGCAGGGGGTGGTCTTAAAAAGCTGTCCCAACAGGAACAACAACCCCAACAGTTGGGGTTATTCAGCCTGAAGAAGAGAAGGCTTCAGGACACCTCATTGTGGCCTTTCAGTATATGAAGAGAGCTTATAAGTAAGATAGAGAGAGACCTTCTACCTTCAAGGTCTGTATAAACAGAAGCAGGGGCAGTTGTTTAAACTGAAAAAGTCTTGGTTTAGATTGGACAGAAGGAGGCATTTGTTGTGGTGAGAGTGGTGAGACACTGCCTGGCAAACTTGTGGTATCTTATTCCTGGACATATTCAAGGTCAGGTTGGATGGGGCTTTGAGCAACCTGATCTAGTGGAAATGTCTCTGCCTAAGGTAGAAGGGTTGCTCTAGATGATCTCTAAAGAACCCTTCCAACCCAAACTATTCTATGATTCTATGATTCATAGAGCTGAGTTCATTCATCTGCTGCCCTCTGTTATTCTGAGTCCTAAGGCCTCTTCTGTCCAGCTGTGGGTCGCATTTTCTGACCTATTCCTTTGTTAGCCATTGACA
>NW_020956719.1:0-4193 GCF_003031625.1 Empidonax traillii | reverse complement strand
AAGCTAATAGCTTCAGGTATAAAATCTTGCTATAAAGAGGATTCATGATCAATTTGTGTTCACCTATTCACAAAGAATGAAGTGTAATTGGCAAGAGAGGAATTTTGGTTAAACACAGGAAGTTATTTTTAATAACCACCTCTCCCACTGCACCATGTTGCTGGTCATGAAAACCTGCCTTCTCTTAAAGCAAGTTGACTTGTCTCTGAATGTTTAAATAGACAGAGAAGAGGAATTCTACCAGAAAAGTCCATCTGTACCCTGGTGTTTTGAAAGCTGGGCACTTCAGCTTTTCTCCATTCAACTGAAGAACAATCTACCATCTCAGGCTTGTGTTAGTGCCACTTCTCCCTCTATCCCTGCAGCAATTTCTAGCAGGACTCAGCCATTCTTACTTGGTGGCGACATAATGAGCACATAGCATGTATTTGCTGTCACTTTCTTTTCTCCCTTCCATCCCTCTCACCCGGTCCCTTGTTGACCTGGCAAGAATATGTTCTTTAATCTTGCTTAGAAAGTTCCACTCCGAGGGTTGCAACCTGTCTTGTAAGGAACAGAACACATCTCTCAGTGAGTGTGTTACAGAAGCCATGAGGACAAAAATAATGCTGGCCAAAATGTAATTGCACAGGAGAGAAGAACATGTGCAGAAGATTAGTACAGTATGGCACAAAGAAAATTTGCATCCAGGACATTGAGAATACTCCTAATGAAAAAGATTAAAAAGACAACCTACAAAATTTTAAAATGTTTCTGCCTTTATGAAACTTGGCAATATGAAGCAGCAGATCAAATTGTGTTGTCACAACACCACTAAGCCTGTGTGAGAAACCATGGTTTTAAAATCTCTCCAAGATTTATCTGGAGTCAGATACTCTCTGAAATCCACAATGTCATCTTGGTTTCACTGAAAATACTGGACATTTAGCTTTCCATGAAAAGGGAATAGGTTCCTTCTCTGTTTTGGTAAAGCATTCCTGGTATATAATTTTTGCACTAAACTAACCTTTTTGCATATACAATTAAAGCAGAAATAGTGCTTGTGTCATTACTAGGCTGAAGATGAGAGACTTCTGCTGACAGTTGTATGGCTAGTGCATTTCCTCCCCATACCATGGAAAGTTTTCAGATCCTCCTCTAACCAGTGTTCATCTGTAAACACTACCTTAGACTGGATTCAACTCAAACCCTAAAATGCCTAGATGCAGCTATTTTTCCTACATCTCAGAGAAACATTTTGTGGTTTCTCACTTGAGACATAATGGATAATTACACGTGGAACTCTAGTGCTGCCTGTTATTAAGTCCCTGTTCTGGGTTGTTTATCATGTTGCCAAATTAAATTAAACATTTAGGCTCAAATTTTCCGTAGTGGCTGTCTGCTCCAAACCAAGTTTTGTTTCCAAGAGGGATAGAAGAAAAAGAAAAAAGTTGTTTTGTCCAAGATAAACGTATTGCTCTGTGAGCAGTAAAGTTGCTTTGAAATTTTGTGTGACAAGTTTGTAACTCAAGTGCATCCTCTGACCTTTTGTAAGCCTTGAATGAATACTGATACTTTTTCCCTTACCTGTGTTAGGAATGTCTCTTTTCTGTACTGGTGTTTTTATGGAACTTGTAGTAAATTGATACATCTGGGGCTAGTACCTTGTGCAATTTACCTAAACAAATAAAGTCATACAGAAGTTATTTCTGAATGAAGGACTGCCTAATATGCACAAGTCCACATATTCTTCCCAGTCGTGCAGAGAATAGGAGCCTGAAACTGGGTAAGGAGCTCACAGGATGGCTGTGAGTGAAGAAGAGTTGTTTCTCCAAGAGTGGAGCATATTCTTTTTGGACAAAGAATGAAGTCAAAAAATCAGCACAGGAAGACCTAAGGGAGCTAAAGAAAAGGGAAGGGAACAGTTGAGACAGATTCAATTAAGGACAGCATCCTAAAGTGCATTCACAATAAAACTGATTAAGGTTACATAACCATCATGTCTAGCACATCCCATTTTTTCAAGTCCTTGACTTTGTAATTTTAAAGTTCTCCTACTGTAATATTTTTAGTTGTATTTTAATTTATACACCTGAAAATAGGCCGTATTAATCACTTGGGCCTTGTAATACTGAGCTGACCCCCAAAGCTTTAAAATTCTGCATGCAAAATCCAGGCTCTTCACAAAGATGACGCACGTGGTACAACATCAAACCTGGCAAGCTCTGGCTTTCTGGTGGAAAACAAATTTAAAATCTATGCAATTCTCAGTGACATCTGGACTTTGAAATGGAGGTGGCTTATATTTACCAGTTTTTACACAAAAATGGCTTTTTATTAACTTTACATTTGCCAGCTGTTACCAAAAAACCTTAGAAGTAATCAAAAGAGGCAAGAAATTAAGAATCTCTTTTTCCCATGCCATGAGTGAATGCTTTAGTCACGGATTTATATGAATCTCCTCTTTCTGAGTACCTCTGACCTAATAAATTTCTAATTCCTTATTTTACATTGAAGGTTTTTAGCCCTGTCCACTTTATTTTTCCTTTCTTTCGTCCTTTTACCCCCAAGTCTAGTCTAGCATGTACTCTTATTTCATAGCAAAGGTAAATTTCTAAGAAATGTTTATCAGAATCTTTCAAGTGTTATCATGTTATGTGGGAAAAGGTGGATGCTATTAAAATTGCTGATTTTACAGGGAAATTGGCACAATTTGTATGTATTTTGAGTGGCCTAATCTTGTTAGTGTGTTTTAATTCCATTAGGAAGAAATGTTTAAAGAACCAATAGCTTAGTGCTGATTCTTCATAGTTTGGGATCTAATGGATCTAATGGCACTTGTGTGTGACTGCAGCATTGCACTGCTCAGAGAGCTGCAGTGCCTGACATGCTCCTACATTTTGAAGAGCTTCAAAATCAAAAACCAAATTTAAAGTAGTTTCCATGTTGAGTGGCTGCTGAGCAAAAGATTTTGGAGTTCTACTTCTGCACTTAAATGTAAACAAATTCTTTTTTGGGGTTTGACCCCAGCTGTCATAAATCAAGACTGTCCAGTTATTTTTTGTTAATGTGGTTAATGTGATGCATCTCTTTTTCTTAGAGCTGCCTCTGGTATGACTGATTCAGAGTTAATGGTTACTGTCATTACAAAGTCCTCAGAATCCCCTGCAGAGGTCCTTATGGCTCTCTCATGTCACTTCAGGGTCAGCTGTTAGGTCAGACCAGGTTTATCACAACTTTACCCAGTCAGAGAGATTGCACAGCCTCTCTGGCAGCTTGTCCCACTGCCTGCCTGTTGTACTAGCAAAACATGGTCTTCTTCCGTGTATGAAGAACCTCTCTTATTTCAGCTGATTCCTGTCACTTGTCATCCCTCTGCCGTGCATGGCTCTGACTACTTCCTTTTAGTCCTCTCCTTGTAGCCACTGGCGTGGCTGTGAGGTGCCTCCAAATCTGTTTCTGTACCACCATGGGAAGTTTCAAAGCCCCAGTTGCTACTCATGGGGCAATGCTCCAGCCCTCAACAATCATCCTAATGGCCTCTGTTGAACTTGCTCCAGTTTGCTGATGTCTTTGCTGAACTGGGGGCACAAAAGTGTCTGCAGTGCTCGAGGCGGTCAGCGTAGAGTTGTCCACCACTTCCCTTGAACTAAGTTACTTCCCAAGTAGAAATCCTATGAAAATACAAGCATAAGATTTTTGTTATGAAAAGAGAGGAAGGATCTACATATCCTATTTTATTCCTTTCTTTGTTTTTTTCTTAACTGTTTCTATCCCCTATCCCCCTCATGTGATTAAACTCCACCGACTTCACAATGGTGTTATATACAAAACTGAGACAGTTCTGCATGCTGAAGATTGGCTGTTTCACTGTGGTATAATTCCTGTACATGGTCAATGTATGTACACATCTTCCCACGTCAGTGTTATAGACATTCTGCTAAACAGTATTCTCACCCTGTCAGATCTTCCATATCATCTTTTCTGTTAATGGTACAGTTTCTATAAAGATACCTGTCTAAGTTTAATTGAGACAAGGGTCTTTTGCTGAGGATGGATTAGGAGAGAAAGACCCAAACCTTCTTTTCTAGCAATTATAGATTCGAAATTAAGAGGCTCCGATTGAAGGAAAGCAAATTATGGAAAAGGGAAAAAGGAAAAAATAACAGCCCTTTATTAAGTATGTGTGTATTAACGTAACACGAGGGAAAAAG